>NC_081241.1:95000-142500 GCF_902713425.1 Acipenser ruthenus | reverse complement strand
TGTTTATCTGGGTTGATTAGTTCGCTTATTAATATTTAATTGACGTGTTACAAAGATCGAGGGTTTACTATGAACACACATTCACGCGCAGACACAAGGAATGTTTAATCAATAGCGATATTTTATTAAGCACACAAACAATAAACAGAAAACAGAAAAGTCACAAAGTAAATCTCTTAGTCTCTAAGCACAAACACAATTCAAAACTCTCACTACACTCATGCTGGCGCATTACACTCTCATTAAACTCTCACACACAAAGCAGCACTTCAGCAAGCAAGCTGTGACGTAGCTAGTAACTTCCTCACACACACACACACACACACACGGCCACATACAAACTGAAATGATGCAGACAATCTTAGAATAGATCACATTAAGCTTATTAATGGTATATAGATTCAGGATATGTCAAGTTTACTTTTAAAGAAATTCTTCAAACAACAATATGAGGTAGATTACTTCTAGTTATTTCATCGAGTTTCACTAAAAGTTATTTCACACGCAAAGTGTGCAAACTAAATAATTAACAGTTCAATTCTATGTGAATGTGTTACAATTAATTAATTTAGTTCCATGACAGGAAAATGCAACTGGAATTATACTCAACGGTTCCTTGAAGCTCAGACTTTTGGTCCGCTGGTTTGGAAACTCAGTCTGTTGAAGTGCCCAGTACAAAAACTCTCCTCTCTGCAACAAAGTCTTCAATCCCACGTTGGATCAAACTCGGTAACAAAGCTTTCAATTCACTACAGAATCAACAAACAGCTGCAGCAAGGTCTCCAGTCCTCGGTATGGTATCCACAGAAGCACCCGTCCGCTCTGTCCTCTTTGCTGAATCTTGAGCTGCGCAGGTAGCAGGGCACAGTTTCTTTTGGATACTGTGGTTTCAGGTGTACAGCAGACCCAGACTGGTTAGTCTGATAACAGTCTCTGTAAGTTTTACGGCAGTCCTCCAGCAGGGCCTCAGTCTCGTTGCTTGTGGTCGTGGACTCGCTTGCAGCTCGGTTCCTCTTCTTGATTCTGTTTTCAGGCAGAGTCCTGGAGTTGCAGCTTTGCTTTTCAGAGTGACAGCACCTTGTTTATCATTCGGTGTGGAGCAACATGTTTAGCTTTGCTTGGATATTTATAGTCTGTTTCACTCTGCTAAATAGCCACTTTCATGAGATCATTTGTGTATCGTGCCTTTTTTTAAACTCCCAGTCCTTTGATGTTTTAATGTCCTTTTCTACGGGGACATCGCTAGTTCATGTCTGCCTTGCGTCAAAATGCTTGTTGCGGCACGTGTGAAGTATCTGTCCATAATTCAACTGTCCGCTCAGCCTAATCCAGTCCAGGCACCACTCCTCTAATCAGTAGCTCACATAGTTCAGTCTGTCTGCAAGCCAGAGGCCCCTTCTCAAGACACAGCAGCTTGCCTTGATTCTCAAGACACACAGTTTCATTAGTGAATGCAGTTCCACCTCTACTGCATGCTCATGTATTATTATCATATTCAGGAATATGTCCCACAGCGGGGTGTACCCTGGCGGAGGGGCTCAAACCGATTTTACCTCAATTACTTATTCAATTTGTCTTAATTGCTATCTGTGCCGTGTTTACCCGCTGTTTGTGTACCAAAATCCATCGCAATAGACTTTGAATTCGAGAATTCACCCCTGTCTCCCTGAGTCCTGCTTCATAAAACCTGACAAAAACCTTCCAGTATAATTTCAATATCTGCTCCTCACTTTGCAGGCTGTAGATAATTATCAAACAACCTTCAAGAACACAATACTTGATTCCCAGAATCGATCCTGTTGTGATAGCAGAGATACAGCTGGGGTGTGATAATCACCCTACAGCACAAAGCAGGGGCGCTGGGATACATGCAGTTGTGTTCATTTTACGATAGCTTGTAAATATGAGTTTATAATAAATTGTAATATCTCTGAGTATCTCCGCAGGATAACACAGTACAAATATCATGATATGCATCAGAAAATATAAAGGACAGTAAACACACGCATTCTACAGTGAATGAAAGAGAAAAGCAACGACCTTTCTCACAATAGTATATACTGTACATATTTCAAAGTGATATGGATTTGACAGTGCTAAACAATGTCATAAGGCTCCTGTCTTTCTCTACTGGAAACTTTGATTAATGGCTGTTTTTATTTTATTTACTGTCGTTCAAACAAGGCGCTTCCTCCCTGTTAATGGCCATTGGGAATTTGAATAACAAGCTGACATTGATATGCTGATATCCAAATGCATTCATTTTTCAGCAGGCTTTTTAATATTCTTTATTTTATTAGACACCTGCTGTTTTGAATACCATGTGTGTGTGTGTGTGTGTGTGTGTGTGAGTGTGTGTGTGTATGTCAGTGTGTGTGTGAGTGTTTGTGTGTCAGTGTGAGTGAGTGTGTTGGTGTGTGTGTGTGTGTGTGTCAGTGTGAGTGAGTGTGTTGGTGTGTGTGTCAGTGTGTGTGTGTGCGTCAGTGTGTGTGTGTGTGTGTTTGTGTAAGTGTGTGTGTGTCAGTGTGTCTCAGCGTGTGTGTCAGTGTGTGTGTGTGTGAGTGTGAGTGTGTGTGTGTGTCAGTGGGTGAGTGTCTCAGCGTGTGTGTCAGTGTGTGTGTGTGTGTGTGTGTGTTTGTGTGTCAGCGCTGTCAGATTTACGTGATGAGATCAAATGCGCTGATCCTCGATTTCTTAAAAATGTTTCTTCAGAAGGTCGCGTCAAATGAAACTGTCCTGAACTGTCGGCGTCTCGTCTATAAAACAATAACATCCAATAATCCATTCGAATCGGATGTGTTCTGATCCGGGGCTGAATCTGTTACAATGAAACACGACCCGATCAAATGCATACGAGTGTCAATCATCTGGAAGAATGTGTTCATTTGAGTGACGTGTCAGTTTATTGGATGCTGAGCTTCAGGGGGAGGGAGGGGGCGTGGTTTAGGATGCGCTGATTGAAGTCAATAGAAAAAAAAAAAAAAACACACGCGGTAAAAATAAACAAAAAATAATCAAACCGCGAAAGACAACATTTACCCGCGAGACGCTCTCAAAACAAGCCACTTTGAAACTGTTCTCTGTAAAAGGAAGCGTTTCTGCTGTTATTTTATTTATTTATTTATGTCTCTTCAATTTCAGGCTTGTTTGTATATTTGCTTCAGAGACGGTAAGATATTAAAGTTTTCAATGAGGCAGTTGATATTTTTTCGAGGCGACTCGTAGAGCACAGACGCGCCGGATGAGGAGGCAATTACTTTGAATAATCCTGTGAATTGTTTTGGCGTCAGATAAATGAATCCTCATCCTCATCCTCATCCTCATCAGTTCAATCAGGGGTGGCTGTTTCCAGACTTGACCCTTGACCGCTGTGACTTGAAACTTGACAAAAATAGATATATTACAACAAACAGTTCTAGTGAATGTCCACACGATGGCAGCATTGTATAAGGAATAGCGAGAGCTGCGTTCCGCCCGTCTCCATGAAGTCCAGGAAGCCCCGAGACCCGACACCTCCCCATGTGAGTTTAATTATTTATTCTTAAAACCAATACTATTTTAATCCACAGCAGGGACTGATAAAACAGCCTTTGTACAGCAGTTGCCCTGCGGTGTGCAGGTCAGGGAGCTGTGTGGGTGCTGGAGTGCGCTGCAGAGCAGATTTCCACTCGATCACACAAGGGAATATAAAGAATGCCGTGTTCAGAGCTGACTCTGCGATTTAGTGTGTGGAGAGATTGAAACCAATGAAGCTGTTTTAAAAAAAAAGTAAAGAAAATGCACGTGGTCTTTAACTCGCTCTTTTTTACAAACAAAAATTCAAAAATAAAAGCGTGAATGACGCTTATTTCCCTGCAAGCCCTTGTCTTTAACCACGGGAGGACACAGCCTCTCACGGGGGTTTGAAACCGCACATCACTTTGCGCGGATCCTTACTCATGTCTGTCCCACAGGAGTTCCCTGGCTGTAGTTTATGTGGCTGTTCTTTGAGCTCATGCAGTGTTATAGGAGTGTGCAGAGCTGCTAGGCTGTGATGGTTGATTCTAGTGTGTGCAGAGCTGCTGGTCTGTGATGGTTGATTCTAGTGTGTGATGGTTGATTCTAGTGTGTGCAGAGCTGGTAGTCTGTGATGGTTGATTCGAGTGTGTGCAGAGCTGCTAGTCTGTGATGGTTGATTCTAGTGTGTGCAGAGCTGCTAGTCTGTGATAGTTGATTCGAGTGTGTGCAGAGCTGCTAGTCTGTGATGGTTGATTCTAGTGTGTGCAGAGCTGCTAGTCTGTGATGGTTGATTCTAGTGTGTGCAGAGCTGCTAGTCTGTGATGGTTGATTCTAGTGTGTGCAGAGCTGCTAGTCTGTGATGGTTGATTCTAGTGTGTGCAGAGCTGCTAGTCTGTGAAGGTTGAGTCTAGTGTGTGCAGAGCTGCTAGTCTGTGATGGTTGATTCTAGTGTGTGCAGAGCTGCTAGTCTGTGATGGTTGATTCGAGTGTGTGCAGAGCTGCTAGTCTGTGATGGTTGATTCTAGTGAGTGCAGAGCTGCTAGTCTGTGATGGTTGAGTCTAGTGTGTGCAGAGCTGCTAGTCTGTGATGGTTGATTCTAGTGTGTGCAGAGCTGCTAGTCTGTGATGGTTGATTCGAGTGTGTGCAGAGCTGCTAGTCTGTGATGGTTGATTCTAGTGAGTGCAGAGCTGCTAGTCTGTGATGGTTGATTCGAGTGTGTGCAGAGCTGCTAGTCTGTGATGGTTGATTCTAGTGTGTGCAGAGCTGCTAGTCTGTGATGGTTGATTCTAGTGTGTGCAGAGCTGCTAGTCTGTGATGGTTGATTCTAGTGTGTGCAGAGCTGCTAGTCTGTGATGGTTGATTCTAGTGTGTGCAGAGCTGCTAGTCTGTGATGGTTGATTCTAGTGTGTGCAGAGCTGCTAGTCTGTGATGGTTGATTCTAGTGTGTGCAGAGCTGCTAGTCTGTGATGGTTGATTCTAGTGTGTGCAGAGCTGCTAGTCTGTGATGGTTGATTCTAGTGTGTGCAGAGCTGCTAGTCTGTGATGGTTGATTCTAGTGTGTGCAGAGCTGCTAGTCTGTGATGGTTGATTCTAGTGTGGTCCTTGTTTCTTTACTGCACAGTACTGTTATTTTGGTACTGCGTCAGTGATTTGGAGAAAAAGAACGTCTTATTTAGTTTTTCAGGGCAAATCGGGTAACCCTAACGACATGAACAGTGCGAGAAACTCAAGCTCTAATATAACTTTGGTCAGACACCAAAATCCAAGCAGAACAACTGGACAAAACATACAAAAAGATCATAGGTTTTTTTTACCTGTTAAGTGCTGTTGTAACTGTTAGTATTAACCTGTATGTTTAAAGTTCAAAATGAATCATTCAAAATGAAACATAATCTTAATTGATACAAAATTGTTTAAAATACAATGCTCCCATGGCACTCAATTAGCAACACAGACGTTTCCAAAAACGAACCCAGCATTTGAGTAACTGTGATAACAAGAAGCGGTCGGGATGATTTTTAATAGCATGAAAAGATAAGGGGCCGGTCTAAAGAAAGAGAAAGAAAAATGACATTTGAAGCGCTGTACTCTTTAACAACGGACTTGTTTCAATTGTGTTGCAGAGGAGAAACCCAGCTAACTGAGGAACGAGTGATTCAGTAGAGAGAGGCATGGAACCGACTCCAAGGAGAAGAAGGAGTAAAGAGAATGACCCTCCTGATATGTCACAAGAGCCTGCCAGGTACTGAAAGTCTTTTCTTATTAGTTCACGGTGCGGCGGCATGCTGAATAATACCTTTACTAAGAAGCTGTTCAGGAATCCAAATCACTGAGCTGAGTCTCAAGCCCAGGGTTAGAGTCCAGACCTCTCTGCTTTACAATGCTTCCCTATGCTTTACCAGACCTCTCTGTGCTTTACAATGCTTCCCTATGCTTTACCAGACCTCTCTGTGCTTTACAATGCTTCCCTATGCTTTACCAGACCTCTCTGTGCTTTACAATGCTTCCCTATGCTTTACCAGAACTCTCTGTGCTTTCTCATTCCCCTCTTTCTTTCTCATTCTCATTTCAAAAACCGTGTTAATGAGTATTAAGAAATAGGAAAAAGTCACAATTAATCAAATTATTTATTTTATTAAATCACATTACTAAAATCTGAAAAAATAAATTAGAACAAACATTTTATAGAAATCAAAAAACAAAAACACACACACAATAAAGCAAACTTAAGCTCACTTTTTTAAAAACTGTTACAGCACTGACTATTGGATGCCATTTTCTAAAATATATATAAAACATAACAATTCTTAAAAAATAAATTAAATACAGTTACTTCCCATGAAATCCATTTGTTGCTAAAAACAAATAATTCACCTCGTTTCGCTCTGCAGGTGGCGCCGTTTTACCCCCTAACTTTCATCCAAACTTGTGTCAGATTGAACATTCCCTTCACCCGAGGAGTGGAGAGGACAGACAGGGAGTTCAATACAAAGGGTTTCTTACAACACAAAACAGTCTAGTTCAGCTGGCAGATTGTTACAGTGGAATCATAACAATGAAGACAAAACCCAGGATAGAGCGGCTCAGTGAATGTGGTTTGGAATCTGTGCAGGAGGGTCATTGTGTCAGAGACGCCATAAAAGGACAGCGTGCCGGCATTAAAGTCCAGATACACTCCTATTCTGGGGGAGTGGGGGGCAGTTATTGCAGTTTGATTGTTATTGTGCCAGGCAGTGTAACTGGAATCAGAGCAGAACAAACTCCAGGACTTCTCATTGCATCCAAGGAGACAGGAATCATCCCCTCCTTTCCTGCTGATTCCTTTATATGTGACTCCTATAGAAGCCCCTCCCCCACTGCACTCAATCTCCCAGTAACAGCGAGTCCCAGACAAACCCTCTCTGCAAAGCACTTGGTACCGGCTGTCAAATCTCTCTGAGTGATCAGGATATCTCTGGGTCTCTCCCCTCAGTGTCACCTTTCTGTTCCCTTCAGACAGACAGAGGTTTCTATGCGCTGTGTTGGGGTCCAGTGTGAGCTGACAGGAATCTGATTGAAGAGAAGAGGACGGGTAGAGGAGAGACGGTTAGAAAAGTCAAATCACTGAGAAAATCAACAGTCATTGTCTGCTGCATCCTCACATCCTGTTTATGGAAGGTGTGTGTGTTGTTTTAATTATTTTTTTTTAATACATTTTGACCACTTTTTTAAAACTTTTAAATTGCATTTTCTGCCTCAAGATGGCTTCCCGCGGACCGGCATGGACCTCTCAGAACTACATTTCCCATCATCCTCCTGCTCACTGGTAATTCCATCTCAATTACATATGTGAGCAGGAGGATGATGGGAAATGTAGTTCTGAGAGGCCCATGCAGTTACATGTGAAGCCATCTATAAGTATAAAAAAAGTGGTCAAAATGTAAAAAAAAATAAAAATAATTAAAACAATCCACACACCTCACGTAAACAGCTGTAGCAACACATGGGAACCTGCAACACAATAAAATACAAAGGTCCTTATGAACCCTTTAAACCCTCTTGCTGTTTGATTGTTTTGTTCATTATAATTCCTCGATCTTATCAAACTTCTTCAATTGGAACTAATCAAATGCAGCTCTGCATACAATTACAGTTCACTTAATGTTCCTACAGGGTATGTGTTTCCATTTTACCCACTCAGACCCCTTGCTTACTAAATATCTTCAATAGAATATCTGTCTAATATTTTAATGAGCAATCCATCCCACAAGTGCAGTGATACTGCAATATACATTTACTACCAGCACAGGATGACTGGGAGGGATAGCTGTTCATTTTACCCCACAACTGGTTTCACATGCATTGTACATGTATTAAAAGATGGCATGATTATCTATTCAGGGATACCAAGATATTTAGGGAGAGAAAGGTCTGAGTGGAAAAACAGGCAACAAATGCCCCTCCCCCAGTCATTCTGCATGTATTCATCTGTCCCAATACTTGTTGGAGAGGAGTGTAGATTAATGGCTTCACAATTACTAATAAATAATAATAATTGCTGCCCTCAAGCTCCACCCCTCCCTGTTCTGTAGTGTTAGCTCTTCTCACAATGGAGTGACACATCTTTCAATCAAATGTTTCAGTGAAAACAGACTTACATTTTAAAAACTCAGCTCTGTTCCTTGGCTCTGGAGCCTGCAGACTGTAAACTGCAACTTCATTCACTGGGCAGAAAAAAAGAGAGAGAGAAATAGAATTGAAACATGTGGATTAATACACAACACACACAAGACTCCAAACAGCAATCTGAAAAGAAACAAGGCTTATTCACGGCATTTCAGGGTGTAAAAATCTGTACTTCAAGATGTTCACGATTACAATGAATATGTATTCCTTCTGTATTGGTGCAGCAGCCAAAGTCAATGTGAACACGTCTGCCACTGCACTAGAGTCTTGTGTTCCTTCCTCTCCATCACATACCTTTAACCAACAGTACGGTGTCCATATTAGGACCCCCTTGTGCATCAAACATACAACAGTCATTGTCTGCTCTATCCTCACATCACTTCCTCCTCTCTGCTTCATCAGTCCGTTCCATCCTCCATTCTCCCTCCTACCACCTCCCTGCTCCCTCCTGCATGCACCCTTCTCCCTCCAGTCTGCTTCATCACTCCCTGCTCCGTCCTCCCTGCTCCCTTCTCCCTGATCCCTCCTCCATGTTGCCTCCTCCCACTTATGTGATCCCTCCTCCTTGCTCACTCTTTCATGCTCCCTCCTCCCTGCTGTCACTTCCAGTCTTCATGCTCCCTTCTCTCTGCTCCCACATCCCTGTTGCCTCTTTTCTGTCTCCTCCCTGATCAATCCTTCATGCTCCCTCCTCTCTCTTCCACCCTCTCCTCCATGCTCCCTGCTTAATTCTCTCTTCTCCGTCCATGCTCCCTCTCCAATGCTCCCTGCTCTGCCCTCCCTGCTCCCTCCTACCTGCTGCCTCCCACTCCTCCCTGCTGTCTCCTCCCTCCTCCATCCTCCCTGCTGCAATATTCATATAGCCAACAATCTGCAAGAGGTCTTTATTAATGTCTTGCAAGTCCTGTCCCTCCTCAAGTCATGGTCTATTTGAGAAATCTCTACCAAAGGAATCTATTTCACACCAACCTGTTGTGGTTATTTTGATTAATTCCCCCTTGCAGAAGTCCTCAATATGGTCTTTAAGTTCAGATACAGCTTTCCTCACAGCCTCAAAAGAGATGTCTGTATTGACAGTAACGCTGGGTAAGCCTCCAGCTTCAGGAGGGGCACAGAGAGACTGGAAATTCTACAACAGGAAAGCAGAGAAAAGGAGTTTTCAGTGAAACAGAATGGGGTCCAAAACATTCATGGGGAAAAGCAAGGATTCATTCAATTGGAGAGGTCTGTCTGAAACCGTCCCAGTTATGGACTTGAGATTTTCTAACAAGCAGTGATGTTACCTGTAGAAAATGGATGTGATCCTCTGTCTCTGAAAGCTGTTTCAGCTCAGCGTTTCTCCACCTTAGCTCAGCAATCTCCTGCTCCAGTTTCTTCATGCGTCCTTCAGCCTGATTCACTGCAGCCTTCTCATTAGCTCCAATCAGCTCAATAACCTCAGTGTGGATCTTCTCAATGGATCGGATCAGCTCAGTAAAGATCTTCTCACTTTCCTTTATTTCTATGCATGCAGATCTCTGAGTGAAAGAACATAGTAGAGGAGACATGGTTAGAACTGATATCAAAAACACATCAGGCATAGACTCTCTTAGGAGGCTGTGTGGTCCAGTGGTTAAAGAAACAGACTTGTAACCAGGAGGTCCCTGGTTCAAATCCCACCTCAGCCACTGACTCATTGTGTGACTCTGAGCAAGTCACTTCACCTCCTTGTGCTCCGTCTTTCGGGTGAGATGTAGGTGTAAGTGACTCTGCAGCTGATGCATAGTTCACACACCCTAGTCTCTGTAAGTCGCCTTGGATAAAGGCGTCTGCTAAATAAACACATAATAATAGACAGTAAACTTCTGTAGATGTGTTCCAGTCAATCTGTTAATAATAATAATAATAATAATAATAATTATAATAATAATAACCCCCTCTTGTCAATACCCACTTTCAGTGACTCCACAGCCTGTTTCAGCTCCTCAATTTCTTTCAGTCTCTCCTGGATTCTCTGTTGTATTTCTGACTGTGTCTCTCCCAGCTGCTTCTGTGTAGAAACACAGTGACATTTCTGATGGGGTATTGAGTGATATCCTGTCACACCCAACACAGGCCTGTTTAAGTATGTTATTGAAACTGACAGAATAATTTAGTTTATATATATTATCTATTTTCGTGTCCCCTTACCTCTTTACAATGTTTGCAATAATTTTCAGTGATTCTCGAATATATTTTGCTCTTCAGTTCTAGTTGCACGCCATAGACATCTGCAGCACAGGCTAGATCAGACAACATGTGTGTATAGTAGTAAGATACAACACCATCTAGTGCACAGCTGCCAGTAACACAAAAGAACACTTGATCCACAGGAGCTGTCCACTAGATGGTACTGTTTCATACTAGTAACAGTGAATGATGGCTGATCTAGCATGTGTCACATGTTTGTTTTGTGAAGCACCTAGGAAACTGAAGCAGCTTTCTCTTTAATAGATATTTAGGGCTTCTGATTTCTGTTTTTAATTGATAAACACAGATAAAACAGCCCTGATACAAAACAATGAAATCAGTGTATACCCAATAAACACTGGAAAAACACTGGACATGGTTACTCAATTCACGTTGATTTCATCCCTTTCCATTTGAAAAAATACAATAAAATAACCTAAAACCTAAAAAGGAATAACAAAATAACAGCCTTTCCCAGCGCAGTCGGGCAATGAACCTCCTTCCTGACTTGAATCTATCATTGATTCATTCTGAATACTTTAAACTGAGTGGCAGCACATTCCTGCATTTGTATTGGAGGATTGCACACGCTTGTGAGATTTAAAACGAGATTACAATTAGAAACGGAGGGTTGTTCTTGCTCGTGGGATTTAAAGCTATATTACAGTTCAATAGGGAGGATTCACACACTCGTGGAATTTAAAACAGAATTGAAAATTGTGAAGAAATGTAAAAAATGCCGAAACACACAAAATCCCCAGAAGAATGAACCCGTGAGCAGAAGGACTTCACTGTGGAAGAGAGCAAAGGAAAGAGGGGACTAGTAGGGTGAGCGAAAGAAATTGTAGATTTCAACAAACAAATTCTCAAATAGGTTATTAAATTTCGTTTTTAACTAACTTAAACATATCTGTTTTAATCATGTAAATGTGTTTTAACACACCAAATTCAGCTACTTTTCTGCCTGGCGGCCATCTTGGATTTGAGTTATGCCCTCTACTGACTTTGAGCTTTCATAATTAAAAAGATGAACACTTTACCAATAAAAACAGTTCTTCTCAGCTAGATGGTGGTTATAAATTGAAAGATCAAACGTTTTAAGTGTACAAGCAAATCTCTCAAAAACACACCCCTCACTGTGGGCAGACTGGCAAGAACGGCATGGCACGGGCACAGCAGCTCTGCCAGTGCAGATAGATGCGTATGTGTCACTTTTAAAGGCACGGGCACAGCAGCTCTGCCAGTGCAGATAGATGCGTATGTGTCACTTTTAAAGGCACGGGCACAGCAGCTCTGCCAGTGCAGATAGATGTGTATGTGTCACTTTTAAAGGCATGGGTTTTGTTTACTATATATATCAAAACACAATTATTAAAGTCTTGTTTAAAATGTGATGTATTAGTTTATTAAGAAGATATTATGATCCCTGTGCTGCAGTCATTGTTACAATATATTAAAAAGGCCCTGCATCATAGAGGCAGCACTGGGTGAAGCTCGCTTCGTCCTCCGGCTGCAGCACCAATTTTCCAAGCGAGGATCATATTTCCACCACATCACTACAAACACAAACATGGCTGGCTCTTGGTTTAATGAAATTAATAAACACCGAAAAACAGAAGACCTGCGAATATTGAATATCATATTAATCTTGTATATTGAATATCATATTAATCTTGTATATTGTGTATCATATTAATCTTGTATATTGTATATCTTATTAATCTTGTATATTGTATATCTTATTAATCTTGTACATTGTATATCATATTAATCTTGTATATTGCATATTATATTAATCTTGTATATTGAATATCATATTAATCTTGTATATTGTATATCATATTAATCTTGTATATTGTATATCATATTAATCTTGGTCTTTTCTGCTTTTTTTAATTAGGTGCTTGACTTTGCTGGGAATGCTATTTTTAAACAGTTTTACCAATTAAACTATAATATCTTAAACAATGAAACTGATATATGAGTTAATTAAGTTGCAAGATACATATTAAAAACACTAGGAATATAAATCATGCTAATTTTACACTACAAATTCCAATGCACCACAAAACAGCTGAACAAATCCTTCTTACCCTGTGAGGCAGGGCTGAGGTCCTGCACGTGTAAATAGTGTGTTTTGTTTAATTGTAATTAATGTTTTTGGTAATCAAGTTTGTGCTAGATATGGCAGGGCATATTCAAATCCAGGTGTGGAATGTGTCCAGGTGTTAATTGATTAATTGATGATCTCTTAGCCCTGGCCACATGCCTTTAAAAAGGGTCTGAAAAGCCAGTTTCTTGGTTCTACAAGCAGGGATACAGACTGTCTGAGAAGGAGAGTGTTGCTGTAGGATCCTCACGACTGCGTGTGTTAACCAGGGTGAGAAAAACACAAGAGGAAAAATGTATCTCGGATCACTGTGTGAGTTAACCAGGATCGCTAGCACTGGAAGGAATAGGGAACAAGTTTAGGGGATTTTAATCCCTCCCAAGTCTAGAGAGGAGGTGTCAGGGAGACTGTTCCTGGAGCGGGACCTCCTTTCTTGTTTGGTCAACTTTTATTTTCTAGTTGTTTTCGAGCAATGTTTTGTTTTGAATGTTTTGTGTTTTTTGTATCAAAGAAAACCTCCTGTGTCTCTCCTGTCAATCAGCGACAACCACACCCATAACAACACCCCTGTTACACCCTGAAATACATGTTAGTACATCATAGTTTAGATAGAGCAATTAAAAAACTAGGGCTCTTTAAATAGCTCTTAATATACAATTAAAATCTGATCTGATGTGAAACTGTATAACCTAGTAAACAGACATGTTAAATATCCCTGGGAATTCTTATCTTCTAGGATAGCTACAAGGAAATGGTTCAAACCCTTACCTGTTCCACACACCTTTCTTTCTTAGCTGAGACTGTATCATGGCTCTTGTGTTCATCTTGTGTACACAACATGCAAATACACGTCTGATCGGTTCTACAGAAGACCTCCAAAACCTTTTGGTGTTCAGCACAAAGCTTCTGCTCCAGATCTCCAATTGCATTGATCAGCTTGTGCCTCTTTAATGGAGTAACCTCACTGTGTGGCTTGACGTGTGTTTCACAGTAAGAGGCCAGGCACGTCAAACAGGATTTCACAGCTTTGAACTTTCTCCCAGTGCAGAAATCACACGGCACATCTCCAGGTCCAGCATAACTTTGAGCAGGAGGAGGATTGAGTCCTGTCTTCTTTAATTTCTCCACAACTTCAGCCAGCATGGTGTTTCTGCACAGATCAGGCCTTGGGGTAAAGGTCTTTCTGCACTGGGGGCAGCTGTAGACACCTGTATGATCAGTCTGATCCCAGCAGTTCTTAATACACCCCATACAGTAACTGTGTCCACATGGAATAGCGACTGGGTCCTTCAATAGCTCCAGACACACTGAACAGCTAAACTGGTCATGCGCTACCAGAATATTCGCTTCTGCTATTCTTGCTGCAATGAGACAGAGACATGCTGTCAGTTAACTGCCCAGTGTAACCATGTTAAATACAAGAAAGCAAGAGATTCATATCATTACAGTTCTGTTAAAAAGCTGAAACAAGATTTTTTGCCGCACCCCAAAGCCAGTTTGTGATGGCTTTCATGATGTTGTTTGTGTCTCAGGGTAACCCACGCGGCACAAAAAATAAATAAATAAATAAATAAATAAATAAATAAATAAAAAGAAAGCCTGTCTGATTACTGTGGCAGAGTGAGAACGCACAGGAGCTTTTTGGAATTGTATTTTGTAAATTGTCAAATACCGTATTACAGTGCTTTGTTTTGCAATAATGTTCACTGATTTTATTAGTATAGTATACATGTCGATACTTTGATGTTTTAGACCAACGTTTCTCAAATGGGGCATCAGTGTGATTTTGTCCGGCCACAGCAGCCCCCAGCAACTCCTCTCTAAAGTGTGATTCACACAGGACTAAAAACCAGGCGTCCTCAGAGTGGGTCAAAAGCAGAGGACGTCTAGAAACCTCCCAGACGTGGATTAATTTTCATCCAAGAAAGCTGGTAAATTCAAAATGAAACGCTATGTTGTGGCCACAGAAGGCACTTTTATGCATGTTTTCTAAACAATAAACGGGGTGTAAATAACTTATTTCATTTTGTACCTTCTTATCCAAAGGCTATAAGAACCATTTCGTTCTTTGAGTGATATGCATTTCCAAACATATCTTAAAATGCACTGTTAATTAAAAGAAAAAAAATGTTTAAGAGTTGACAGTTATGTTTTGTATTTTCTCAGGTCATATCGTACTAATCTGAATATTATATTTTGGTTTATTGTGAAGGCTGCTGTTGATTTGAGACTAATACCCTGGAAATGCTGTATCAATTCTAACATAACACTGACACAGGAGTAAAAAGACCAGACGTCTTAGAAAATGATCTGGGATAAAAGAAAAGGACGGTTCGCATGGGACTAAACTTTACAGACGCTGGTAAAAATTCCCAAACCACCTGTTTATGTGGTGATTTTTAGTGCCGTGCAAAATCGGGCTACAGTGCAGTAAAAATGAGCTTTAAAAAAAAAAAAAATCACCACAACCACTGTGTTTAGTGATTTATAGCAGCAGAGCTCCATTTCAATTTTTTTTTCATTTTAAAAGATCACTTTAACATTTTGGTCCTCATGCACTAAACAGCGGTAACGTGTTTTGCGTTAAGCCCCTTTCCTGTGTGTATTCAGGAGTGGCAGGCGACCCTACCCTGCGTGCGCAATGAATCGTGTGGAAATGGGTATCACGTGGTGTCATTTAAATACAATGAATAATGTTAATGCATGGAAATGTATTTAAATTGTTTCCCCTTAGACCGCGGGGGAGGTGTTTGTTATACTAACCATATTCACTTAAGCGCGGTACCTTCACTAAATGTCTCAAGGTGTGTTAACAGAACCGCGTTTGGAAACCCGGCGATTTCAACTAAACCACAACATAAATAGAGTGGCTCACTACCAGTGCAGATCACGAAACAAGACACATCCGCAACACACATACAAGCACACACACCCAGACACATCCACAACACACATACAAGCACACACACACCCAGACACATCCACAACACACATACAAACACACACACACACACACACACACACCCAGACACATCCACAACACACATACAAGAACACACACACCCAGACACATCCACAACACACATACAAGCACACACACACCCAGACACATCCACAACACACATACAAGCACACACACACCCAGACACATCCACAACACACATACAAGCACACACACACATACACACATCCACAACACACATACAAGCACACACACACACACAAGACACATCCACAAGCACAAACACACACAAGAGACATCCACAACACACATACAAGAACACACACACCCAGACACATCCACAACACACATACAAGAACACACACACCCAGACACATCCACAACACACATACAAGCACACACACACACACACACAAGACACATCCACAACACACATACAAGCACACACACACACACACACAAGACACATCCACAACACACATACAAGCACACACACACGACACATCCACAACACACATACAAACACACACACACACACAAGACACATCCACAACACACATACAAGCACACACACACATCCACAACACACACAAGACACATCCACAACACACATACAAGCACACACAAACATCCACAACACACATACAAGCACACACACACACACACACACCTCAAACAGTGAATTACAGGACCAAATCAGATATGTATGACAATGCACTATACTAATATACTACAACATACACTTCTTAGTAGCAAATAATAATGATGATTAATAATAATAATAATAATAATAATAATAATAATAATCATCATCAAATTAAATCAGGTTAACATTACTATTGCAGGCATTACTGTAGATTAATTCTGGTTTCTGAATATATGAGATATCGGGAAATACACAAGAAACACTTAATTATTGGAAGAAAAAAACATTGTGTGAAAGTACATCTGTCCTCTGTACCAAATGAATATTATTGATTGATGTATGTATTCATTCATTCATTCATTCATTAATTTGCTGCTTTGAAATAAAAATGCATTTTAATCTAATTGATCTCGTTTACGTGTATAAATGGAGAATAGGGTTCTATTGTATTTCGAGTTGGATATCTCATACAGAGGCATCTTAACTTGTTGTGAATTGGCACTCTGTTTAGCCCATACTGCAGGTTTCCCAACCCTGGTCCTGGAGACCCCCTGTGTCTGCTGCTTTTCATTACAACCGAGCTCTCAATTACTTAACTAGACCCTTCATTGAACTATTCATTAGCTTAATTAGACCTTTTTATAAGGAACTTGAAAATCGGCAACTTTTTAGGAGCTGAGAACAATTAGAAAGGTCTAATTAAGCATGAACATTATGAACATTATTAGTTCAATTAAGGGTTTGCGTAAGTAATTGAGAACTCAGTTGGAATGAAAACCAGCAGACACAGGGGTCCCCCAGGTCCAGGATTGGGAAAGCCTGGTACACACGGTCTGTTACATAAGAACATAACAACATAAGAAAGTTTACAAACGAGAGGAGGCCCCATTCAGCCCATCTTGCTCGTTTGGTTGTTAGTAGCTTATTGATCCCAGAATCTCATCAAGCAGCTTCTTGAAGGATCCCAGGGTGTCAGCTTCAACAACATTACTGGGGAGTTGGTTCCAGACCCTCACAATTCTCTGTGTAAAAAAGTGCCTCCTATTTTCTGTTCTGAATGCCCCTTTATCTAATCTCCATTTGTGACCCCTGGTCCTTTTTTCAGGTTGAAAAAGTCCCCATTACAAGGTGTATGCTAATTAGTAGGTTACTCCACTGTATTATTACATCTATTGAGTTTGGTGAATAAGGTGTTTATCACTGTATGAAACTGCGTGAAGTGATCTTCCTTTATCACTGTATGAAACTGCGTGAAGTGATCTTCCTTTATCACTGTATGAAACTGCGTGAAGTGATCTTCCTTTATCACTGTATGAAACTGCGTGAAGTGATCTTCCTTTATCACTGTATGAAACTGCGTGAAGTGATCTTCCTTTATCACTGTATGAAACTGCGTGAAGTGATCTTCCTTTATCACTGTATGAAACTGCGTGAAGTGATCTTCCTTTATCACTGTATAATGTCCAAAACACTGCCGTGTAGTGAATGAGGCACGAGTTAATTGAGTGATGTATTGATATTTTTTAGACATCAATAAACAGAAACGTTTTGCATTTTACAAGTCATCTGTTGAAACTGTATTTATTTACTTTGATAAACTTTTGATCAACTTTACTCCTGTTTGTTTTCCCTGATCTGAATTGCCCAGTTTGAATGTCTCCTCACCACTGTAACCCAGGCCTGAAGATAAAGCTCCTTTCACACTCTCAAGTGAGTCGCATCTTTTAACTCAGAGTTACTAAGTTACTGAATCCTGGAGGCGAGGAAGGAAGTCTCTGCCTGGAATCATAAAGGCCCCTGACCAGCAGGGGGCGCTGTTTCAGCTACACATCCAGATATGAGGATGTGATGCTGCAAGCCCCATCCCATAAACAATACAGCCTTGCTTGAGCCTATGTGAACATTAAAACGAGACACTTGTTTTAAAACAATGACCACATACCTATTGTGGCTGTAAACTGTGGATTTAACCAATGAACATCCCTGGCATAAACAAGAGAGAAAAATATAAAGAAAATAACAATCTACTCACCTGGTTCTTGTTCCTCTGTCTCTTCTTTGTTCTCTTCTGCATTCGCTTCACATCCAGACACTACACAAAAAAAGGAAATGTTTAAATCACACACAACTAATGATTCATGATTATATACATTCAACTAGTTAAGAGTAGAATGTATATCTAAACGAGGTGTGTAACAATTCATCATGTAGCGATGAATCAGGACACTTTCTTTACATGAGATATCGTATCATCATAGAGGTCTGTATCGTGCGTATCGTGATTCAAGACCAAAGCACAGCTCAGCTCACTGTAGTTCACAGAGTGGTTCTTGAATGAAGTGTTTGTTTTATAGTTGGTATGGATACATACTCTCCCTGTCTCATTTCATTTGTCTTCTAATAAAACAGTCACTTGTATATAAACTGTATATAAACAGAATACTGCATGAACTTTCACACAGTGCTGTGGCTATTTCACTGATGAGGATATCCATAAACATGTCGTCTGTATCCTCATTCATGGAATAGCAACCCTGTTCTGTACTCTGTGATCCTCCACGACTCTATCCTCTGCATTCTACTCTTCACTCACTGTTAGGAGGTATCATCTCATTACTGTTTCTTCGTCGAGGCTCTGGCTGTTTCTTCATTTCCTCTTCACACTTTTCCTTTGCCAAGATAAAACAAAACAACAAGGTTTCTTTCTCACTCATTTATTTTAAACAAAGTAACAAATAAATAAATAAAATAAAGTTTGCAAAAACAATCTAACACATTGGTTGATATTTCACGTTGTTTCGTTCAACATTGTGGCCACACGCTCACAGAGTTGGGGTCAATTGCTTTTTAAAAATGACAATTTTTTTTTTTTAAATGCTTTCCCAATTTCAATTCACGT
This sequence comes from Acipenser ruthenus, assembly GCF_902713425.1. Lineage (NCBI taxonomy): Eukaryota > Metazoa > Chordata > Actinopteri > Acipenseriformes > Acipenseridae > Acipenser > Acipenser ruthenus. The sequence goes on along the minus strand of NC_081241.1, from coordinate 123,511 downwards.
TCCCTTTTAATCAATTCAATTTATGGCACATAAGCTTTATTGAGCAAACATACACAAACTCATCAGACACATGTAAGGCGTGTGTGTGTGTGTTCAATACAGCCTGTGCAATAAAAGGAATTTGAATTGATTTAAAGGGTTATTCAGAAGTGATTCGAGTCGGGGTCTGCAGTAGGGGGCTACAGTAAACCTGATTGAATACTAATATATGAATTACGCAGTTCAGAAATCGAAAGTAAACCGTGGCTATCCTGTGCATTTCCTGTATTTAGACAACCAAACACAATGTAATTGAGAATAAGATCTTTTTGGCCACAAATACTCTATTACAGCAGTAGCTCTACACAGAAAAAATGTGCTTCTGTTGTGTAATGATTGTGTGTCCAGGCGCTGTCAAACACTTCCTTTCACACAATGATCTGAACTTTCGCATTTCATATTTTACTACACCAAAAAGCTGAAAAAAAGGCATAGCAATTTTATGTATTTTTTTTAAAGACTTTTAAAAACTTTAAAAGAACCCTAAAGTTGCACAATATATACCACAGTATGAATTCGATGTATAATTTGCTCAAAACAACATGGGGCAGCAGTTTGTTAGAAAAATGGTATCGTGTAAAATAAATAAAGATCCGTTATATTGCTTAAAATACAGGCTATTGGTTAAGAGCAGAGATGAGTGGTTTATTTAGTTTTTACTGGAGCAATCTAGGTAAAGTACCTTGCTCAAGGGTACAGCAGCAGTGTCCCCCCACCTGGGATTGAACCCACAACCCTCCGGTCAAGAGTCCAGAGCCCTAACCACTACTCCACACTGCTGCCCATCTAAAAACATACGTTATTTGATGTTAAGTAAGCTTCCAATTAATGAAAATAACACGTGGAGTTTGTACAAAAAAATATTTATTCACTTATCTAAAAAAAAAGTTTGAATATTGTAAATAAAATTGAGATATTGAAACTTCTAGGCGTCGTTGACAGTTTCCTTCACATTATCAGAATACTGTATCGACTGAAATGATCTTCCTCAGACACTGCTAAGATTGCAAGTATCATTGCTTGGTTTAGACTACAATAAACTACAAAGTCGGAAGAATGTAGTACCTATCGGGGGGGCCAGCGGGACACACCAATCCTTCCCTGGGGCCTCGGCAGCACTGAGCAACATTACTGATTTGATGGGAAAAGTAATTGCATACAGAAAATAAATAGTGACGTTAACTTATTAGTGACTCAAACATAACAACAACACATTGTATTCATTATTGTTATTATTATACACGTGGTTGCTGCGCATGGTAGCCTATCTAAGCACCAATATACATTATAGCAAAGGTTCATTTACACTTTAATTCCATTCATTTTAGAGGCAAGTTTAAAATCCTGGTTCATGTTTATTGGGTTCCTCATAAACTTGCTCTATCTCGCTTCACTGGCTTGTGAAAATCAAAAAATTGAACTGCGTTGTTTTACTGAGTATATTATTTTTTTGCTTGTGTTTGAGAACGTGTGGCGCCTTGCGAGTATTAAGGCTGGTTTATACTTCTCTCGCAGACAAAAGCCGAACGTCAGCTGCAGACACTTCTACGGGTGAGCCAGAAGGACTGAAGCCCCTCCGAGCTGACGCAGCAAAGTGGTCGTAGCTGTCGGTCACACTTTCAGCCAGTCTGCGTTACTGTCGACTTGTGACTACGACTGCCAACAGGCTCCACAATCCCGCGACGCTTTGAGACGGGATTTTAAAATTGCCCGTCTCATGAATGAAGTGAATGTGTAAATTGGCTCTATATATATATATATATATTTTTAGCAGCAAACAAATAAAACTGTAGCCTATCTAAGCACCAATATTCATTATAGCAAAGGTTCATTTACACTTCAATTCCATTCATTTTAGAGGCAAGTTTAAAATCCTGGTTCATGTTTATTGGGTTCCTCATAAACTTGCTCTATCTCGCTTCACTGGCTTGTGAAAATCAAAAAATCGAACTGCGTTGTTTTACTAAGTATATTATTTTTTTGCTTGTGTGTTTGAGAACGTGTGGCGCCCTGCGAGTAACTGAAGTCACAGATAAACAAACCTGCCCAGTTCAGTTCTTCCTAGCAACCACTGATGCAAGCAAGGACCTGCTGTATCTTAAACGTGATTGGAGGATTTGTATATATGACTGTTTGCTTGTCTAACCGTCAGGATGTACCACTACCGGTTACAAACCTGTACAACTCTGTTTCCCCTGGCAACAGGCGACGCAAGGACTTTTCTTAAACGTGATTGGAGGCTGTTTTTCTTATATATATTTATGCTGAGTAGAGGGAGGACTCGTGTGTGGAGAGGAGAATTAAAAAAACAAAACGGAATATTGAGGCTAAAGTCCCAAATCTCTATACAAACCAACACAACCTACAGAATAGCCAATAGAATTCTATAGAATTTTAATCGACTAGACTACAAGTATTTAAATTATAACCTATATAAGGGTTTTTGACGTCTAAAAATAATGTGAAAACGTAAAAATATATTAATGCAGAAATGAGTGCAATAGATTTAACGAAAATACAAATATAAAGACGTGAAAAGTTGAAAAAAACGAACTTTATATTATATTATCTAACGCCTGGGTTCTCAGCTCAAACCGGGACATTCCTAAAACAATGTAATTCGTGCTTTGGTTAATTTTCACCAAATAAAAACGAGTTCCCGGATTAGAGAGGTGTGTTTTTAAAGATACTTTTAAAATGTAGGCTGAATACAATATGCAGAATACAAAATATATCTCGTTAGTTACAAACATTGGCTATTAAAAATGTAATGTCTGGAGGTTATACATGATGAAATATAGTCTTACGATTTAAGATGCAGCCCACACCAACTCAATTATTAAAAACTGCGCTTATCCCTCCTTCAGAATATTTACATGCTGTATATCATCTCTGTTGTAATTTATTTTATCAGGTGTGCTGTAACTGGAAAAGACATTCAGGGTTCAAAAACTGTGACACTAAAGTCGGCTCTTCCGTGTTTGTTCTCCATAGCCTTCTTTGTTTAAATTGTAACCATTTTTGTTTATCGATCATCATACAACATTAATACACCTTAAGTCTAAATCTACAACAGAAATAAGTTATTTGTGGTATTGTTTTTACCTTTAGTACGGGTTTATCTTCGCCGCGTCTTCTAATTGTACCTGTGTCGTTCCCAGTAATGATGAGGCGCGCCGCGTTTCTGATAAGCGAAAGTGAAAGTTTAAGAATGCTAAATGTATCACACCCAATGACGATCTAGGATAATTAAATGAGAACATTGCCAAAAATAATTAAGGTAATTTGGAGTTTAGTAAACCTAAACTGTGTCTCTAAATTGTAGGGGAATGAGAACTAATTGGCCTATAAAAGGAAAATAAATATTTTTGTAAGAATTGATGCAGCTGTTCAACTTTTAATACTGTAATAATTGTTAGTAAAAACAAACAAAAATAAATCTTATTTGGGGAAAAAACAGCAGTATTACCAGTATTATTGAGATCATGATAATTGAAATACGAATTACTGGTGTTTAGGGTTTGGTTCATTTATAAAGTCACCTGTTCGTATTGCAGTTGGTTTTCGGGATTGGTGTGCAGTAGTGGATAGGGTTGTTTCGGGGACTTTTATTCGATAAGCTTTATTGACAGCTAAATGTGTTGAGAGACAGGGAAGTGTTTATCAGCTAGCTGCAGTAATACAAATAAAAAATGATACATTGTAAAACGTCTGCGTCCAGCTCATTTATTCAAATAATATTCGAATAATTTACACCGCGTCCGTATTTTGCATGTTGATGATTTAGAAGGTGCACTTCAAGTTACACTAGTATCTGAACATTAATAGGCCTGAGCATGTGTTAAATGTTTCTAGTTTATCAAATAATTATGCCATTTAACTAAACTCATAGATTTAGTTTTGACATTCCAGAAGACACCACGGCCTGCTAGGACTGGAGTTGGGCACCACTGGAGTAAAAGTTTTGACAGCTGCTACAAAAACCAGAAGACACCAGACAGGTAACTGGCTCTTCTGATTGCTAGAGAAAGCTAACTGTGGTTATAATGAGAACCATACAAATATGAACAGAGCAGAAGAATGAGAACACAATCACATGTAATCTTATAGGAAAACATACAGGTTAATGCATGACTATTACACACTACAAGATAGCTGATAACAAGAGATTTGTATGATTGCGCTATTATTATTGTATGATTGGCGAGTTATGGATAGTTTCCATCTGTTATGTTCACAAAACCCTGTGCATTTCTGAACACTGATGCACTGCCAGATTACACCAGCAGGGGGCAGCATTACTGTACATTGAATTCGCAACAGTAGAATTCCAATCCTTGGTAAAGGCTTAGCTTACACCAGGGGTAGGAAACCCGTGCCACAGACACTTTTGTTGTTTGTTTTACCCAAGCCCCTTAATAAATTAATTGATTCAATGATTGTCTTAATTGGTCAGAATTCCCATTTGTTCCAGGTATTTAGCAAATAATGATTAGAAGATACCTACAAACCCTGCAGGATTGTGGCACTCCAGGACCAGGGATGCCTACCCCTGGCTTACACCCTCAACTTAAGTATTTTCAAATGAAAATATCAACAGATCCTTTTTGTACCATTTGTCAAAAAGGTGAAATAGGTTCTACATTCCATGTGCACTGGGAGTGCTCCGTTTTGTGTAATTTCTGGGAACGTGTGGCTATCGTAAAATTAAATAAAAATAACAAAATTCTGTGTTCTGAAAAAAGGACACTATTTCCAAGATTCTACTGTAAAAAAAAGATTTTTTGTGAATGTTTGTTTACAGGCATAGTCAAATACAGCCAAAAAACACCTGGTCCTGGGGGAGCATCCCACTGAAACGCCTGGTCCTGGGGGAGCATCCCACTGAAACGCCTGGTCCTGGGGGAGCATCCCACTGAAACGCCTGGTCCTGGGGAGCATCCCACTGAAACGCCTGGTCCTGGGGGCGCATCCCACTGAAACGCCTGGGGGAGCATCCCACTGAAACGTCTGGTCCTGGGGGAGCATCCCACTGAAACACCTGGTCCTGGGGGCGCATCCCACTGAAACGCCTGGGGGAGCATCCCACTGAAACGCCTGGGGGAGCATCCCACTGAAACGCCTGGTCCTGGGTGAGCATCCCACTGAAACGCCTGGTCCTGAAGGGTTCTCAATATGTAATTAGTGTAACGGTCACGTCAATCACACAATGTATGATTGACGTCTAAACTAGCCTATAGGATTTGTTCAGTATGGAATCCAGGAAGTTATATTTCAGATTGTACTTTGATCTCATCAACTCATGATGGCTACAGCACTTAGGGCATGCAAGGAGCAAGGAGCACATTTTTGGCAGACTTGTATAATGAGATTTTTTGTAATGTTGTATTTTGTACTGTGAGATTTTGTAACAACTGTAAGTCGTCTTGGACAAGGGCGTCTGTTAATAAATAAGTAATAATTTCATCTGGCAGTGACTTTAACCACACTGACCCTCCCCCCCCCCAGGTTTCCCCCTCCTCCATGGAAAAGCCTGTTGGAGAGCCAGAAATAGAGACTTAGGAACATCCCTACACACCTTGAACCTGCAGCTCATGTATCTAGCTTTGGTGGCACAACATTGGGAGAAATTAAGAACAAAGGCACACAAAAAAGTAAATATATGTAAGGCTTGCGGTACTTTTATTCCAAGCAAAATAATGCCACATAGATTGAATTTTGTATTTATCTAGTTTTAAAATTAAAATTTATATTTAAAATTATGTATATTTTGTTAGCTATCATGAAGCACAGTATGTTCACACTCATTGAAACAGCTATTCAAGAATGCAGTGAGATCTTAAGATGCATCACAGTTACACAGGGAATCAAACACAGACCATGCAGACTGCAACAGGGATAATGCTAGACTAATTACCTAACAATGAAATTCTACTTAACAAACATCTACATAACAGCAAAGCAATATGAGCTCTGTAACTAAAAGCTTTCTGTTTAGCCATGGCATGTATTTAGAAAAAGTGATTGATTTGAGCCGAGTTAGGAGGACAGCTCAGCAGGATTCGAATCGTCTGCTTTTCTGATCCGGGAGTAAACTGTGGAGGAAATGAAACTGGGTTAGGGAGGCAGGTATGGTCGTGTGCACAGTGGAGCTCACAATTATACATTCTGGAGACTTTAATGTAGAGCTGGTAACTATCAGTCCCATAGTGTACACCCTAGTGACAGTGCTATGGCAGGTGAATCAGACCTATGGTGTACACCCTAGTGACAGTGCTATGGCAGGTGAATCAGACCTATGGTGTACACCCTAGTGACAGTGCTATGGCAGGTGAATCAGACCTATGGTGTACACCCTAGTGACAGTGCTATGGCAGGTGAATCAGACCTATGGTGTACACCCTAGTGACAGTGCTATGGCAGGTGAATCAGACCTATGGTGTACACCCTAGTGACAGTGCTATGGCAGGTGAATCAGACCTATGGTGTACACCCTAGTGACAGTGCTATGGCAGGTGAATCAGACCTATGGTGTACACCCTAGTGACAGTGCTATGGCAGGTGAATCAGACCTATGGTGTACACCCTAGTGACAGTGCTATGGCAGGTGAATCAGACCTATGGTGTACACCCTAGTGACAGTGCTATGGCAGGTGAATCAGACCTATGGTGTACACATACTTACGAAGCTGCTCGTTTCTCAGTTCTGATGATGTTTTCTCACCCTTTTCTTTCTTTGATTTTGAGAGCTAGATTTATGGCGATACATTTTTGACAAACCATTGACCTCCAATAATACCTGACCGTTTTGTGCACTGCACACGTGATGGCGCGCAGGTGACGCCGGTCGCGCGCACACTGCAGTAGCAAACCTGTCCTGTGCAAACTATTATTATTATCACTGTTCAAACAACACGAAAAAAAAAGTTGAGGGTATTGAAGTGCTGATGTTAAAACTCTGCAGTGTGTTTGCAATATTCCTCTAAGTATTTGGAAGTTGTGATTGACTTTCATTCTTATTTTGCGCCGTGATTGCATAGTGCCCAATAAAATCAATGATTTAGAGCTCACATTGAAGAGTCTGAGCTATAAAAGGGGTTCCATCCCAGGGAAAGGATACAAGCTGATTATTAATATGTGAGCACTCATGCCGTTACCTCTTTCAGTGATCAAAGCGGTGCTCATTACCAGCAGGTAGCAGATGATGAAGACACAACGGACTGTGGAGAAAGTTGAGCTGGAAATGAAATCCAGGAGGTCATCTGGACAGAGAGAGACATTGGAAAAGTGTTACTGAGAACACAGCTGAGGCAGGGAAGGGTTACCCCAGATCTGTGCAGTATATGAGGCACAGATGCTCGTTTCAAAATGTCTATATGATATATTGATGAATATTGTAAAGGGATGCTGAATATGTAGGAATACCTGCTGGAACATATTGTCAGGTCAGCAGGGTGGTCTGTGATGAAGCCGTGCCCTCCCCCAATACAATAAAGTAGATGCTGGGGAGGTGCCTCTACTTTACTGCACAGCTGTGCAATATATATATCTTGCACAGCTGTGCAGTTCAGAATTGTAAATGATACCCCCTTGGTTGCTGTACTGTATTGTTGCTGTGAAGTCTTACTTCCTGATCCTAATCCTGTATCCAGCATCAGCACCTGCTGGCCCACTCCAGTCACTTTCCTAACCTGACCCTCCTCAGTCTTTGCTCCCCAGAAGCAGTCCCTTATTTTGCAGTAAATGCAGCTCACAGTGTTTGTGTTACTTACCGGTGAAGGTCTTCGGGGCAGTGCTAACTGTAAAAGCAAACAGAAAGACAGCTTGTGTTTTCTAAGTGCACCACTCTCTGCCAGCCCTAAACCCGTCTTGATGTTCAGTTACATTGGTTTGTTTGCACTGCAAGAGTTATCTAGTAGTTTAGAATAGCTTTGTTTGGGAACTTTGAGATCAGCCACCTGTGTCATACATTATAATGATGACTTCAATAGTTCAGTAAACAGAAGAGAGGAATCCGTGCTACAGATCAAGTTGAGAAATCCTTTCCTACAGGAATCCAAACCCCTTCACTTACACATTCCCACAACATTGGCATATGCAGGATCTGGAAAGTATATATGGGGTAGCTTGATTGAATTATTTGATGTGCTCGATGTTTTGAAGCTATGAAGTGGTTGTTCCAAACTGAATCCCAGCCAAGGGGTTGCTGATGATGTCAATGACAGAGATGCACAGGCCCAATACAACTAAGGTACTGCATCTCCTATAAATAACCCACACATTTCTCAACACACTGGATGCCTTAATATTGCCTGTTTAAAACTAAAGAGCCTTATCTTGATGGAAGTGCAAAGGCACATTTTAAACTGCATGAAACTAGCGAAGAACTACTCTGAACAATCACCTAACTGCTCCTTTCTGCATCTCGGGTGTTTCAGACTTTGTTGCATCATTCCATGGCCTCGGATGAGACGTAAAGCCGAGGTCCTACTGGAAGTGACTCTACAGCAGCAGCAGCTGTGGTGCATGGTTCAACCCCAGTCTCTAAGTCGCTTTGGATGCTAAATGACTCAATAATAATAATAATAATAATAATAATAATAATAATAATAATAATAATAATAATAGGCATGAGAAGGTCGGATGTCAATTATTGTTCCTTTGCTCTATTTTCCTCTCTGGGTTTATCAGTTTGTTCTTTCAGTTTTACCCATCACCATTATTCTATAGATTTGAATATAACAGCCCCACTTGCCTGTGGGAGTGGTGGTGGTAGGGTGCTGTTGGGAGGCATTTCCTAGAAAGAAAAAAAATAGGTTGAGGTTTGTTTTGAATGATGATTGAAGCTAAAGAGTTAATAAATTCAATGACAAACGTTTCAACTAGAATTATTTTCATTGTTTTCAAATATGTTCTTGAACATATTGCAAAATACTTCAAGTCGAAACGTCTGTCTTTGACCTTTATTTAATATTTATTTATTTATTTTTTACAGTATTTTTTAAAAACTGACTTTACCTGAACACACAGCCCCTGCACTATACTTCTGGCTGCAGAATGATCCTACAAGTTTATGTGAATCACATCTCTCCAGTGATGATTCTCTTCCAGTACATTCCATTCTATACTGCCAGACAGATCCTTGCCCCTGTCCAAAGTGGGATCCTCTTAGAGCAGACACAGCAGGGCCACAGCCCAGCTCTCTGCACACAACCTCCGCATCGTTCATGTCCCAGTCACTACCACACACTGCCTTCCACACGCCAATGGAATTGAACTCAACTCTCCCAGAGCAGCTGTTGTTTCCATTGACCAGTCTGACAGGAACGGCAGCACCTGACAGTCAATAGAAGAGGAAATAAACTAGACATGTGCTGATTGGTCACATACCTGCACATATATACTTAAGAACAACACTGGAGTTCCTACCTGAACAAATTACACTGACCGCAGATCCATCTGTGCATTCCTGTATTCCGTTCTGTCCTGAAAGGCACCTCTCTAGAGAGGACTCTCTTCCTGTACAGCTTACTCCCAACAGCCAGGAGGGGTCTGTCCCTTCTCCAAAGAGTGCGCCCTCTTGAGGAGATATAGCGTAGCCACAACCCAGCTGTTTGCAGACCACATGAGCGGTGGCATTATCCCATCCATTGTTACACATTCTCCTTCTCTGACCTTCAAAATATAGCTCAACTCTCCCAGAGCAGTTATTACTCCCATTGATCAGTCTGATATCAAAGCCAAGTTCTGCCATTAAACAGAAGGGGAATACACATGCATTACACTTTGAAATGTTAACACGTTGAAATGAGTTTAATGTGGAATCATTTCAAAGCAGTGGATTACATTTAAGAAAGTGCAGAATGATATTGTGTCCTGGCCGGGTGTGTAAGAGGGAGAGAATCCCATCTGAAATTGGTATAGTGGAGGACAGATGTTGCCAGAACAATAGCAGTGTGGAGTAGTGGTTAGGGCACTGGACTCTTGACCGGAGGGTTGTGGGTTCAATCCCCAGTGGGGGACACTGCTGTTGTACCCTTGAGCAAGGTACTTTACCTAGATTGCTCCAGTAAAAACCCAACTGTATAAATGGGCAATTGTATGTAAAAATAATGTGATAACTGTATAATGTGATATCTTGTAACAATTGTAAGTCGCCCTGGATAAGGGCGTCTGCTAAGAAATAAATAATAATAGATAAGTATGAAAATGTAAAGGGAAGGGTGAAGGGGGGGGGGATCATTCACAAGAAAACAGAGTTCTGATTTCAATAAACTAATTGAGAATATCTGCTGACAGCTCTCTTTGCAGAGTACAATGTAACCAAATACATTTTGATGCAGACACATTGACAACCTGAGCCACTCTATAATTGTGCATTGGTTTTGAACAGGAGTCAATATAAAAATAATTGAGCAGCTCCCTACGTGAGTCGTCATGTCCGCATTGCAATCAATATGATAACGAAACAGAAGAAACGCCTTAAACATGCATGAGCCTGACATCTACATGAGTTACACAAACATGTTTTGCATTATTGTGCAGAAAGCACATTGTGTATCATTTAGACATTACAACACAGTGGACGTTTTACACGTGCAGCGGCTCATTGTTTGTGAATCGCTGTAGACTTCTTTTATATAATAATAAAAACACTTATTTATAAGAACCTACACCTGTGTTCTGTTGTATTTGAAATATATTGCTTTGTTTAATAGGTAGTATTCACTGAACAGCCCTGGTACCGTGAATTAATACAGAGTCAATGCTTTCATTATCTAAATCATTATTTCAGATTGATCATTTTTAGGTCACATTGCCTGTGTTAAACCTGTTAAATACATGAATAATAAAGACAGTGGTTTGGTTCAAACCCATAACTATGGGTTTACAAAGTGCAGATGTTCCCAATATACCAGGATCACTGTCTGTTATAAAAGAACTAGATTTTTAAAGACAGCATTTTGGGGAGTGGGGCGTTGCCTTCAAGGAAGATCAGCCCTGGGTGTTTGCTTTTTGCTAACAACTCAACACCAAAAAATAAATGCAATTATTTATGATAAACCAACTACTGAGCCCTGCCCACAGCCAGATATGAGGTTGCAAATAGTGGGATTTAGTTATGAGAGATGGGACGAGACTGTCAAGCTGATGCACTGTGGAATCAGAAGGACAACATGCCCCTTGGAGCAGATCTTTGAGAACAGACCTCTGTGTTTGGAGCAGATCTTTGAGAACAGACCTCTGTGTTTGGAGCAGATCTTTGAGAATAGACCTCTGTGTTTGGAGCAGATCTTTGAGAACAGACCTCTGTGTTTGGAGCAGATCTTTGAGAACAGACCTCTGTGTTTGGAGCAGATCTTTGAGAACAGACCTCTGTGTTTGGAGCAGATCTTTGAGAACAGACCTCTGTGTTTGGAGCAGATCTTTGAGAACAGACCTCTGTGTTTGGAGCAGATCTTTGAGAACAGACCTCTGTGTTTGGAGCAGATCTTTGAGAACAGACCTATGTGTTTGGAGCAGATCTTTGAGAACAGACCTCTGTGTTTGGAGCAGATCTTTGAGAACAGACCTCTGTGTTTGGAGCAGATCTTTGAGAACAGACCTCTGTGTTTGGAGCAGATCTTTGAGAACAGACCTCTGTGTTTGGAGCAGATCTTTGAGAACAGACCTATGTGTTTGGAGCAGATCTTTGAGAACAGACCTCTGTGTTTGGAGCAGATCTTTGAGAACAGACCTCTGTGTTTGGATTAGATCTTTGCAAATATATATATATTTTTAAAGCTGTAATAATCATCATTATTTTGTAATATTTTAAAATAAAATGGAAAAATGAAATGTTCATACCTGAACAAATGACACTGGCATCCTTATGACAAGTTGTCAAATCGTTTACAGAGCAGCTGATCAGAGATTGTTCTTCTCCTGAACAATGAAAACCTTTTCTCCAGTAGGGGGCAGTCCTGTTCCCAAAGTGTGCTCCAACTGGAGCAGACACAGCGTAGCCACAGCCCAGCTCTCTGCACACAACCTGAGCGTGACGCATGTCCCAGTAATCCCCACACCCCGCCTCCCACTGATCCTTGTAATAGAACTCAACTCTCCCAGAGCAGTTGTTCGCTCCGTTGGCCAGTCTGATGTTTAGAATATCTGCCATTGAATACAAGAGAAATACATTTTAAATGTACACTTGTCAGATTTAAAATACAAATTCATAATTGGTCTGAGATTAATTACCCTTATTGTTTCACTATGATGAATGTATCACACAATAAAGGAATCAATTCCTTTATTTCTTTAACTTAAAGGTTAGTATTTTGGATTAAATCATATTAACCAATTTGAAGAATTTTTGTGAATAGGGTGAACATTTATGTTAATAATTTCACATGTGAAACTGCCACTATTTCATTCTAAAGACAAGGAACGCAGAACAGGAATTATTTTGCCTCTTTCAAGAGAGAGGCGTGCCTCACTTTCTTACATCACCCAGCGTCTTGATCAAAAACAATCTAGCATGGAGCCTGCAGCGAGAGAGGTTTTGAATGCAGTAGAAACTCTGTTAAATTCAACTGAGTTTCTTTAAAACGTACTTATTTATTAACAGCAAGACAAAATAACTACAGAAGGATGCTTTTCACCTCCATTGTAGAAACTCTACAGCTCTACAGGCAGTATCAAACTGTCAGTTCATGCAATCAAACACGTTTCTTTTCTTTTTTCTTTATTACTGAAATTGTTTCTCGCTGGTCTGCATCGTGATCTGCTGTTGGGGTCTTTCTTTCTCAATCTGTATTTTACTAAATAAGAAAACAAGACAGACATTTCCCAGCTCTTGTTTGTAAACATAACATCATACACCTGGCAGGGTGTGGATTTGATGACATCACTCAAAAGAGTAGAACTACAAAACTGCTACAGAACTACAAACATGGAGCCACATTTTATTTCAGGCACTGCTTGTATACAAACCAAGATTCAAGTTTGCTTATTGATTATAGAACACCCAAGGTAAGTTTCAAGGTAAGAGTTAGGTGAGTGTAATGGTGTGAGAATGTTTTGTTTGTAAACTTTTGTTGTGAAGGCCAATGCACAGCCTACTGTTTAAGCCTTTTATTTTGGCCCTTGTGCCACAGTTTGTTGGTTCCTGTGTTTTGTGTTTGTGAATGAAATGTACGCAGCAGCGTTTCACTGCAGCTTTTGTCTCCTAGTCTCTAATTCCTGCTGGTAACATCTTGGGCCGTGACGCTACCATGTCACACAAGTGTATGTGATTTTTTTGTGGGACTATTATCTGACATTTTGGGGTTAAAATACTTTCTTTGAGCCAGATTTCTGCCAATGTGTGATCGTGACATCAAACTACCTTCTGAATACCCAGAATGCCTCAGGCTTCTAACATCATAGTCCTGTAAATATAACCATTACACCCCCTTCAAATCCAGGATACTAATCCTAAATGTGTGAATACAGAGAGCTTCAACCAGATCTCTTTACCATGCTGTGCATCTGCATTGATACCAAGCTACTCAACCCGGGAGGTGAAGGCATGGCCAAAGAAGTTTTTAAATATGTCACTGTTTTCATTTCTTACCTGAACAAATGACCCCAGCATCTTCACTGTGATTACAGCTTGTTGTTTGCATAGGGATTATCGTGCAATGCATCTGTGATCTTCCTGGAACACATTCTACACTGGGTTTCCAGACAGGACCAGTCCCCTCTCCAAAGAGTGAAGCCTGTGGAGCAGATGCAGCATAGCCACAGCCCAGATCTCTGCACACAAGCTGGGCAATTTCAATGAGCACATAGCACATTGTGCCCCATTGGTCTTCATTATAAACCTCAAGTCTGCCAGAGCAGCTGTGACTCCCATTGACCAGTCTGATATCCCACCTGCCTTCTGAAAAACAGAACGCATTAGCACAATATTTAACTGCTATACTGAAACCTTATGCTGAGAATCAAAATGCTGATATATGCCATTCAATACCCATAATAAGTCCTTTACTTTTACACTATATTATACATCTGAGCTCAGTATATACTGGTAACCTTAATGCATCCCATAATAATCCCAACATGTTACCTTGAAGGAATCCAAACAGAATCATTAGCAGACCCACAGCTCTACCAGCAAAGACAATACAATGGATTTTGAATAAATATATACACAGTGATCCTGAAATGGATTGGTCAATACCATTATGATACTGTTAGACAGAGAAACATCTAAATGCATACTGTGTCACTGTCTGTCTGCATTGCTGCTGAAGATCTTGAGCTACCCATTGTAGAGATCTCTAATATTGCCATTATAGGGCCACTGTGTGTCTGCATTTCCTTTGAGGATCGTTTGTTCTATAGTATATAGTATCAATTAAATACTTACGGACAAGTGGCAGGAAGGTGAGGATCCAAATCATTAATCTCATTTTCAAAACCGAAAAAAAGTAAGACGGGCTGATAAGTTAACAAAGTCCAAGTAACTAAGTAGATACAGATAAACACGTGTTAACTGTAATTCCTGATGAAGCGTGTGAAACTGCAAGTGGACTGTGTGTTCCAGGAGCCCCTTGTCTATGAGAGTTATCTGAAGCAGATAACAAGACCTGTCACATGCTCTGAAGATGAGTCCAGCGGATGTGTGTGCATATATAGGCATTCAAATACAATCATTTTATTTCAATCAGTGATATTGCAATTAGAGTTTTGTCCACATGCATCCTGCATGAGAATGTTGTTTTGTAACTGGGATTACAATTTGATTGTGGTGCTGAGATCCTAATTGCAGTTTTTTAAAACAGTAAATTCTCAAGTAGTAAATGCTGTGTTTGCATGTGATCCTATCACTGGTACGCTGGAAAGACGCTAGACACCATGTCAGCAGATTCTGAGATAAGAGGCACTTCCCAAAACTACTGATGTTCTGTTAGATTATGCATGTTTACCATTACATCTGAATACATAGAACAATGTTGAATATATATATATATATAGAAATACCTGCCATAGCACTGTCGATGTTGTATATTTAAATATATTGTATTTATTTAGCTACAGTGTAATGGGGGACACTGATTTGGGGGACATGCCATGTTTCCCTAATGTTTAAGCCCTTTGCTCATTGTTGGGTAGCCCCGAGATGGCCCAGGGTCAATGGCAACATGACCATAGAGTTCTTAATCAGAAGTGTGGGGAGGGGGCACAGTTTACAATGCAGTGAAGTCAATGGCAAAGTCCCTGTGGCAAGGCTGGGGCGCCTACATGTATATAGTGTGATGCTGATATAGCTAGACAACGGCAGAAGAGAGCAAAGAAAAAAAAAAGCCTAGATTTATTCAGGCATCCGAGAGGAAAAATGAAATTAAACAGAACACATTAAAAAAGGTTTTAAATAAAGTAAGTGTATAATCGCTTTGATTTGTTTTTATTTGATTTGGAGTGAACTCTGGGTCAAACATTCCAAATCCTAAATTAAATGACTCGGAATGTTTTCCTCCTTGTACACGACACGTCAAAACAAATTACACTTAAATATCCCAACCCATTCCCCACACATATCCTGCAGTGTTATATACATAATACAGAAAACAAACCAACACACATTGTGCTAAACAGATCATATCTGCTCAAGCATTGTTAGTAATGGTGTATCATCCTGTGAAGCATCACACATATCACACAAAGTAAAGGGCGTACTGTTAACAAAACCATTCCTGTAAATCATAAAGCGATACCTGTTCAAAAGGAATCGTGAGTGCAGTAATTGTGGCTCGTGGGAGCCGAGTCCTTTGACACAGGCACAGTAGAGCTTGGGAGCAGTTCTGTACAAACACACTCACATCACAGTTGTTACCGCAGCCTTACCCCTACACATGGGGTCCAGCATCTCCATAATGGCACACGCTACGTGAAACATTTCAAAAACACATCATTCGGGCTAAAATGAAGAACAGAGTTACCTCATAAATATCAATAACTGAAGAACTCAATCAAACTTTTTAAAAAAGAAATGAATATACCAGAACAGAAACACTCGCTGCACTTCTCACAAAGTAGTAACTGGGTTCAGTGCAGAAACAAGGCAGAGGGAAAAAAACAGACGTTTGTCCATTGTAAGAACAAAGTTACCAACCAGTCATTCTGATTTGCTCATAAAAAGACAGCATTGTATTTTGCCTGTTTTTGAATGGGATGGTTGTCTGTTCAGGGATACCAAGACTATTAATCCAGCTTCATTCACAGCTCACAAACCAGAACGCTTTCTCCAGGATGCTCTATACATTTCAAAGAGCTAGAAGGAGGCTTGCTTTATCCCATTCAATACCCACAATAAGTACTTTACTGTTACACTATATCATACATCTGAGCTCAGTATATACTGGTAACATTAATGCATCCCATAATAATCCCAACATGTTACCTTGAAGTAATCCTTACAGAATCATTAGCAGACCCACAGCACTACCAGCAATGGCAATACAATGGATTTTGAATAAATATATACACAGTGATCCTGAAATGGATTGGTCAATACCATTATGATACTGTTAAACAGAGAAACATCTAAATGCATACTGTGTCACTGTCTATCTGCATTGCTGCTGAAGATCTTGAGCTACCCATTGTAGAGATCTCTAATATTGCCATTATAGGGCCACTGTGTGTCTGCATTGCCTTTGAGGATCGTTTGTTCTATAGTATATGGTATCAATAAAATACTTACGGACAAGTGGCAGGAAGGTGAGGATCCAAATCATTAATCTCATTTTCAAAACCGAAAGAAAGTAAGACGGGCTGATAAGTTAACAAAGTCCAAGTAACTAAGTAGATACAGATAAACACGTGTTAACTGTAATTCCTGATGAAGCGTGTGAAACTGCAAGTGGACTGTGTTTTTTCAGGAGCCCCTTGTCTATGAGAGTTATCTGAAGCAGTGCAGATAACAAGACCTGTCACATGCTCTGAAGATGAGTCCAGCGGATGTGTGTGCATATATAGGCATTCAAATACAATCGTTTTATTTCAATCAGTGATATTGCAATTACAGTTTTGTCCACATGCATCCTGCATGGGAATGTTATTTTGTAACTGGGATTACAATTTGATTGTGGTGCTGAGATCCTAATTGCAGTTTTTTAAAACAGTAAATTCTCAAGTAGTGAATGCTGTGTTTGCATGTGATCCTATCACTGGTACTCTGGAAAGACGCTAGACACCATGTCAGCAGATTCTGAGATAAAAGGCACTTCCCAAAACTACTGATGTTCTGTTAGATTATGCATGTTTAGCATTACATCTGAATACATAGAACAATGTTGAAAATATATATAGAAATACCTGCCATAGCACTGTCGATGTTGTATATTTAAATATATTGTATTTATTTAGCTACAATGTAATGGGGGACACTGATTTGGGGGACATGCCATGTTTCCCTAATGTTTAAGCCCTTTGCTCGTTGTTGGGTAGCCCCGAGATGGCTCAGGGTCAAAGGCAACATGACCATAGAGTTCTTAATCAGAAGTGTGGGGAGGGGGCACAGTTTACAATGCAGTGAAGTCAATGGCAAAGTCCCTGTGGCAAGGCTGGGGCCCGTACATGTATATAGTGTGTGTTTTGTTTCTTTCTAGCGTTGTAAATACAGTGTGTTCAAATGTATAAGTTTGTGTTGAATATGAAAGGGCTGGGGTTAGAGTTCCCTCTCTAATTAGGACAAGTGTTAATTGATTTATTGATTAGCAATGAACTGTGGTCCCATGCTTTAAAGAGGAACTGGAAAGCCCATTCCTTTGTTCTTTAGCAAGCCTCAGAGGGGTTGACTGAAGGCTCACGACTGGATGTTAAACCAGGGTGAATGAACCGAGCACATGAACACCGGGCATGGAATAGGGGTCCTATAGGAATTGCCACTGAAAACTCTTGTCCAGGTTGATTGTGGGGAAATGAGGTGGGGAAGCATATTGGAGGTGCGCTGGGCACTGAAGTCCACAGGGTAAGCATTGTGCACTGCAGCTCGTGCAACAGTCATACGCTTCCCCACAATCAGCCTCCAGGAGTCTTTTCAGAAGCAATGTTTTGCTGGAATAGTTAATAAGCATGGAGAATAAAATCTAATCAGAAACAGCCATAGAAAATCCTCATCAGGTAAGAAATGTAAAGAACATGATGCCGTTTAAACCTTTAACCTCAGTGTGTTCCCCATGAGTGTTCATTAATATCTATCTATCAGGAGAGTTTACAAAATGAGCAATTGTATCTGTTCATGAAAACACACCAGCATTGCTGATTGAAATGAAATCTCTTTGAAATGTTTGATGAAGGGGGTCAGGAGGTGGGGTCCTATTACCTGTAACACAGGAAGGAAGGAAGTGAACGGGGAGAGGAAACCAGTGTGGGGGCTGCAGGATCAATGGGCTTCACCTGAGTCAAAGAAAGTGGAAATAAAGAAGTGTGGAAAACAAAACGAGCAACAGCAAAACAAGAAGGGACTTGAGAGAATGATGTTCTGCTGATGAGAGGGAAGACATTGTCTGAAATGAATAAAACAAATAGTGCACAGATTTGAAAAGTAGTTCCCTTGATTGTAAGCTTTGTTTGAGTGTCTTTCTGTATAAAATGGTTTCAACTCATGAAATCAACACTGTAATAAATTAGTATGTCAGTAACGTACACAACCTGTCTGATAACACTAGTTCTCATAATATACAGCCTCCCCTGGACTGGAGGGACCACCCTTCACGTTCTCTTAGGGGGGGGGGGGGGGGGAGCAGTTCAGACTCTGAGCCTCAAGCTTGCCCTGAACTGGAGGGAAGAAAGCAGTTGGTGCTCAGAGACAAGTTTGTGGTTGAGGTCTAATGGACTTTGAGATGTGGATTAATGCCCACGAAGATCGAACTCCACCAAACTCACTTCCCTTGTGAACTTCTGAGGTTTCAGAGCCACACAGAAGTGAAGGTCTAGTGCAGTCAAATACATACTGTAGCTATAGAAGGGTTACTGTGACAATGCCATTCTCAAACTCCAGTCCCACTCACAACTCTCTCGTCTCCACCCCTCTCACACTGATTCAGCAGTCTTGGCTCCTCCTGCTTGTCTAAACCTGGCCTCAGTCCCAAACCCCGCCTCTTAGAGCTGTACACAATTCCAGGAAATCAGCGCAGTGAAGTTTCTGTTGTGAAATCGTCAGTCTCTCTGTATCACTGCAGCAAGATGGCTTCAAACTTGTGGTCAGAGGATCAGTTTAGCTGTTCAGTGTGTCTGGATCTATTGAAGGACCCAGTCACTATTCCATGTGGACACAGTTACTGTATGGGGTGTATTAAGAACTGCTGGGATCAGACTGATCATACAGGTGTCTACAGCTGTCCCCAGTGCAGAAAGACCTTTACCCCAAGGCCTGATCTGTGCAGAAACACCATGCTGGCTGAAGTTGTGGAGAAATTAAAGAAGACAGGACTCAATCCTCCTCCTGCTCAAAGTTATGCTGGACCTGGAGATGTGCCGTGTGATTTCTGCACTGGGAGAAAGTTCAAAGCTGTGAAATCCTGTTTGACGTGCCTGGCCTCTTACTGTGAAACACACGTCAAGCCACACAGTGAGGTTACTCCATTAAAGAGGCACAAGCTGGTCAATGCAATTGGAAATCTGGAGCAGAAGCTTTGTGCTGAACACCAACGATTATGTGAGGTCTTCTGTAGAACCGATCAGACGTGTATTTGCTGGCTGTGTGCAGACGAGGATCACAAGAGCCATGATACAGTCTCAGCTGAGAAAGAAAGGAGTGTGAAACAGGTAAGGGTTTGAACCATTTCCTTGTAGCTATCCTAGAAGATAAGAATTCCCAGTGATATTTAACATGTCTGTTTACTAGGTTATACAGTTTCACATCAGATCAGATTTTAATTGTATATTAAGAGCTATTTAAAGAGCCCTAGTTTTTTAATTGCTCTTTCTAAACTATGATGTACTACAATGTATTTCAGGGTGTAACAGGGGTGTTGTTACGGGTGTGGCTATCGCTGATTGACAGGAGAGACACAGGAGGTTTTCTTTGATTCAAAACAGTCTCCCTGACACCTCCTCTCTAGACTTGGGTGGGATTAAAATCCTGGATTTGAATATGCCCTGCCATATCTAGCACACACTTGATTGGCAAAAACATGATTTACAATTAAATAAATATACACTGTTTACACGTGCAGGACCTCAGCCCTGCCTCACAGGGTAAGAAGGATTTGTTCAGCTGTTTTGTGGTGCATTGGAATTTGTAGTGTAAAATTAGCATGATTTATATTCCTAGTGTTTTTTATATGTATCTTGCAACTTAATAAAATCATAGATCAGTTTCATTGTTTAAGATATTATAGTTTAATTAGTTAAACTTTTTAAAAATGACATTCCCAGAAAAGTCAATCACCTAATTTAAAAAAGCAGAAAAGACCAAGATTAATATGATATTCAATATTCAGATTAATATTGTATGGAGTAGTGTTTAGGGCTCTGGACTCTTGACTGGAGGGTCGTGGGTTCAATCCCAGGTGGGGGACACTGCTGCTGTACCCTTGAGCAAGGTACTTTACCTAGATTGCTCCAGTAAAAACCCAACTGTATAAATGGCTAATTGTATGTAAAAAATAAAGTGATATCTTGTAACAATTGTAAGTCACTCTGGATAAGGGCATCTGCTAAGATATAAATTAATAATATTAATAATATACAAGATTAATATGATATTCAATATACAAGATTAATATGATATACAATACACAATATTTACATGATATACAATATAAATCAGGCAGAAAAATAGCGTAATTTGGTGCGTTAAAACACATTTTTACATGATTAAAACAGATATGTTTAAGTCAGTTTAAAATGAAATTTAATAACCTATTTGGGATTTTGTTTGTTAAAATCTACAATTTCTTTCGCTCACCCTACTAGTCTCCTCTTTCCTTTGCTCTCTTCCACAGTGAAGTCCTTCTGCTCACGGGCTCATTCTTCTGGGGATTTTGTGTATTTAGGCATTTTTTACACTGATTTCATTGTTTTGTTTCAGTGCTGTTTTATCTGTGTTTATCGATTAAAAACGGTAATCAGAAGCCCTAAATATCCATTAAAGAGAAAGCTGCTTCAGTTTCCTAGGTGCTTCACAAAACAAACATGTAACACATGCTAGATCAGCCATCATTCACTGTTACTAGTATGAAACAGTACCATCTAGTGGACAGCTACTGTGGATCAAGTGTCCTTTTGTATTGCTGGCAGCTGTGCACTAGATGGTGCTGTATCTTACTACTATACACACATGTTGTCTGATCTAGCCTGTGCTACAGATGTCTATGGATTGCAACTAGAACTGAAGTAAAAATATATTTGAAATAAAATGATTCTGTCAGTTTCAATAGCATATTTAAAAAGGTCTGTGATGGGTGTGACAGGATATCACTCAATGCTCCATCAGAAATGTCACTGTGTCACTGTGTTTCTACACAGAAGCAGCTGGGAGAGACACAGACAGAAATACAACAGAGAATCCAGGAGAGACTGAAAGAAATTGAGGAACTAAAACAGGCTGTGAAGACACTGAAAGTGGGTTTTGACAAGAGGGGGGTATTATTATTATTATTATTATTATTATTATTATTATTATTATTATTATTATTATTATTGTTATTATTATTATTAACAGATGGACTGGAACACATCTACAGAAGTTTACTGTCTATGCCTGATGTGTTTTTGATATCAATTCTAACCATGTCTCCTCTACTGTGTTCTTTCACTCAGAGATCTGCATGCATAGAAATAAAGGAAAGTGAGAAGATCTTTACTGAGCTGATCCGATCCATTGAGAAGATCCACACTGAGGTTATTGAGCTGATTGGAGCTAACGAGAAGGCTGCAGTGAATCAGGCTGAAGGACGCATGAAGAAACTGGAGCAGGAGATTGCTGAGCTAAGGAGGAGAAACGCTGAGCTGAAACAGCTTTCAGAGACAGAGGATCACATCCATTTTCTACAGGTAACATCACTGCTTGTTAGAAAATCTCAAGTCCATAACTGGGACGGTTTCAGACAGACCTCTCCAATTGAATGAATCCTTGCTTTTCCCCAGGAATGTTTTGGACCCCATTTTGTTTCACTGAAAACTCCTTTTCTCCACTTTCCTGTTGTAGAATTTCCAGTCTCTCTGTGCCCCTCCTGAAGCTGGAGACTTACCCAGCGTTACTGTCAATACAGACATCTCTTTTGAGGCTGTGAGGAAAGCTGTATCTGAACTTAAAGACCATATTGAGGACTTCTGCAAGGGGGAATTAGTCAAAATAACCACAACAGGTTGGTGTGAAATAGATTCATTTGGTAGAGATTTCTGAAATAGACCATGGCTTGAGGAGGGACAGGACTTGCAAGACATTAATAAAGACCTCTTGCAGCTTGTTGGCTATATGAATATTGCAGGAGGGAGACAGCAGGGAAGAATGAGCAGGTAGGAGAGATTTTTACACCCTGAAATGCCGTGAATAAGCCTTGTTTCTTTTCAGATTGCTGTTTGGAGTCTTGTGTGTGTTGTGTATTAATCCACATGTTTCAATTCTATTTCTCTCTCTTTTTTTCTGCCCAGTGAATGAAGTTGCAGTTTACAGTCTGCAGGCTTCAGAGCCAAGGAACAGAGCTGAGTTTTTAAAATGTAAGTCTGTTTCACTGAAACATTTGATTGAAAGATGTGTCACTCCATTGAGAGAAGAGCTAACACTACAGAACAGGGAGGGGTGGAGCTTGAGGGCATCAATTATTATTATTTATTAGTAATTGTGAAGCCATTAATCTACACTCCTCTCCAACAAGTATTGGTTCAGATGAATACATGCAGAATGACTGGGGGAGGAGCATTTGTTGCCTGTTTTTCAACTTAGACCTTTCTCTCCCTAAATATCTTGGTGTCCCTGAATAGATAATCATCCCATCTTTTAATACATGTACAATGCATGTGAAACCAGTTGTGGGGTAAAATGAACAGCTATCCCTCCCAGTCATCCTGTGCTGGTAGTAAATGTATATTGCAGTATCACTGCACTTGTGGGATGGATTGCTCATTAAAATATTAGACAGATATTTGAAGAGTGGATGATATTCTATTGAAGATATTTAGTAAGCAAGGGGTCTGAGTGGGTAAAATGGCAACACATACCCTGTAGAAACATTAAGTGAACTGTAATTGTATGCAGAGCTGCATTTGATTAGTTCCAATTGAAGAAGTTTGATAAGATCGAGGAATTATAATGAACAAAACAATCAAACAGCAGGAGGGTTTAATTAATAGCAGCAGCAGTTTATTGAAGACAGAAAAATAAAAAGAGAGAACTTATCCAAAGTCAGAAATAAATCTCAAGTAAGAATTATAGATCAAATCTATTGATTATCAACCTTAAACATCACAGTCTAAATATACTTGTCTATAAAATAGCAGGGAGGAGGGAAGAGGGAGCATGGAGCATGAAATTACTGAAGAAAAAAAAGATTCAGGAATTATTACTATTATTATTATTATTATTATTATTATTATTATTATTATTATTATTTAGTTTTATTTATCAGAAATATAAAAACATATTATTATTTCTAGTGTGTGTGTGTCAGTGTGTGTTTGTTTGTGTGTGTGTGTGTAAACATTATTTTTTAAACTATAATAACGTTCCACTGCGGCTCTCAGTGATGAAGTTTCATGATTGCTTCAGATCACATTCAGCAGGTTCCTCAGGCTGTGTGACTGACATATAATCTGACCAATGAAAACGCAGAAAGGGTGGAAACGGTTGTATTATTGGCTGATCGCCCCAAAACATCAAAAACGTCTGATTACTTGTGGAGAAGGGAGGAGAGAGCAGGGAGGATGGAGGAGGGAGCAGGGAGGATGGAGGAGGGAGCAGGCAGGATGGAGGAGGGAGCAGGGAGGATAGAGGAGGGAGCAGGCAGGATGGAGGAGAGAGCAGGGAGGATGGAGGAGGGAGCAGGCAGGATGGAGGAGAGAGGATAGAGGAGGGAGGAGGGAGGAGGGAACAGGGAGGATCTAGCAGGCAGGAGGGAGCAGGGAGGATGGAGGAGGGAGCAGGCAGGATGGAGGAGGGAGCAGGCAGGATGGAGGAGAGAGGATAGAGGAGGGAGGAGGGAACAGGGAGGAGGGAGCAGGTAGGATGGAGGAGGGAGGATAGAGGAGGGTGGAGGGAACAGGGAGGAGGGAACAGGCAGGATGGAGGAGGGAGCAGGGAGGAAGGAGCAGGGAGGATAGAGGAGGGAGGAGGGAACAGGGAGGAGGGAGCAGGTAGGATGGAGGAGGGAGCAGGGAGGAAGGAGTAGGGAGGATAGAGGAGGGAGGAGGGAACAGGGAGGAGGGAGCAGGTAGGATGGAGGAGGGAGCAGGTAGGAAGGAGTAGGGAGAATAGAGGAGGGAGGAGGAAACAGGGAGGAGGGAGCAGGCAGAAGGGAGCAGGGAGAATGGAGGGGGGAGCAGGGAGGATGAAGGAGGGAGCAGGCAGGATGGAGGAGGGAGCAGGGAGGAAGGAGCAGGGAGGATAGAGGAGGGAGGAGGGAACAGGGAGGAGGGAGCAGGTAGGATGGAGGAGGGAGCAGGGAGGAAGGAGTAGGGAGAATAGAGGAGGGAGGAGGAAACAGGGAGGAGGGAGCAGGCAGAAGGGAGCAGGGAGAATGGAGGGGGGAGCAGGGAGGATGAAGGAGGGAGCAGGCAGGATGGAGGAGGGAGCAGGGAGGAAGGAGCAGGGAGCATGGGGGAGGGAGCATGAAGGGAGTTGGGAGAAGTGAGCAGGGAGCATGGAGGAGAGCATGGAAGAGGGAGGAGGGAGCATGAAGGTTAGAGCAGGGAGGAGACAGGAAGGAGGCAACAGGGAGGAGGGAGCAGAGAGAAGGGAGCATGAAGACTGGAAGAGACAGTGAAAGAGTGAGTAAGGAAGAGGGAGCATGTAAGTGGGAGGAGGCAACATGGAGGAGGGAGAAGGAAGAAGGGAGCATGGAGTGATGAAGCAGACTGGAGGGAGAAAGGTGCATGCAGGAGCGAGCAGGGAGGTGGTAGGAGGGAGGAGGTAGAAGGGAGCAGGAAGGATGGAACAAGGACTGATGAAGCAGGGAAGATGGAGTGATTTGAGGTTGGAGCAGGCAATGACTGCTGTATGTTTGATGCACAAGGGTGTCCTAATATGGACACCGTACTGTTGGGCAAAGATATGTGATGGAGAGGAAGGAACACAAGACTCCAGTGCAGTGGCAGACGTGTTCACATTGACTTTGGCTGCTGCACCGATACAGAAGGAATACATATTCATTGTAATCATGAACATCTTGAAGTACGGATTTTTACATCCTGAAATGCCGTGAATAAGCCTTGTTTCTTTTCAGATTGCTGTTTGGAGTGTTGTGTGTGTTGTGTATTAATCCACATGTTTCAATTCTATTTCTCTCTCTTTTTTTCTGCCCAGTGTATGAAGTTGCAGTTTACAGTCTGCAGGCTCCAGAGCCAAGGAACAGAGCTGAGTTTTTAAAATGTAAGTCTGTTTGCACTGAAACATTTGATTGAAAGATGTGTCACTCCATTGAGAGAAGAGCTAACACTACAGAACAGGGAGGGGTGGAGCTTGAGGGCAGCAATTATTATTATTTATTAGCAATTGTGAAGCCATTAATCTACACTCCTCTCCAACAAGTATTGGTTCAGATGAATACATGCAGAATGACTGGGGGAGGGGCATTTGTTGCCTGTTTTTCCACTCAGACCTTTCTCTCTCTAAATATCTTGGTATCCCTGAATAGATAATCATCCCATCTTTTAATACATGTACAATGCATGTGAAACCAGTTGTGGGGTAAAATGAACAGCTATCCCTCCCAGTCATCCTGTGCTGGTAGTAAATGTATATTGCAGTATCACTGCACTTGTGGGATGGATTGCTCATTAAAATATTAGACAGATATTTGAAGAGTGGATGATATTCTACTGAAGATATTTAGTAAGCAAGGGGTCTGAGTGGGTAAAATGGCAACACATACCCTGTAGGAACATTAAGTGAACTGTAATTGTATGCAGAGCTGCATTTGATTGGTTCCAATTGAAGAAGTTTGACAAGATCGAGGAATTATAATGAACAAAACAATCAAACAGCAAGAGGGTTTAAAGGGTTCATAAGGTCCTTTGTATTTTATTGTGTTGCATGTTCCCATGTGTTGCTACAACTGTTTACGTGAGGTGTGTGTATTGTTTTAATTATTTTTATTTTTTTTACATTTTGACCACTTTTTTATACTTAGATAGCTTCACATGTAAGTGCATGGGCCTCTCAGAACTACATTTCCCATCATCCTCCTGCTCACATATGTGATTGAGATGGAATTACCAGTGAGCAGGAGGATGATGGGAAATGTAGTTCTGAGGGGTCCATGCCGGTCCACTGGAAGCCATCTTGAGGCAGGGAATGCAATTTAAAAGTTTAAAAAAGTGGTCAAAATGTATTAAAAAAAATAATTAAAACAACACACACACCTTCCATAAACAGGATGTGAGGATGCAGCAGACAATGACTGTTGATTTTCTCAGTGATTTGACTTTTCTAACCGTCTCTCCTCTACCCGTCCTCTTCTCTTCAATCAGATTCCTGTCAGCTCACACTGGACCCCAACACAGCGCATAGTAACCTCTGTCTGTCTGAAGGGAACATAAAGGTGACATGGAGGAGAGAGACCCAGAGATATCCTGATCACTCAGAGAGATTTGACAGCCGGTCCCAAGTGCTTTGCAGAGAGGGTTTGTCTGGGACTCGCTGTTACTGGGAGATTGAGTGGAGTGGGGAATGGGCTTCTATAGGAGTCACATATAAAGGAATCAGCAGGAAAGGAAAGGATTGTTCCTGTGTCCTTGGATTCAATGACAAGTCCTGGAGTTTGTTCTGCTCTGGTTCCAGTTACAATGCCCGGCACAATAACAATGAAACTGCAATAACTGCCCCCCGCTCCCCCAGAATAGGAGTGTATCTGGACTTTAATGCCGGCACGCTGTCCTTTTATGGCGTCTCTGACACAATGACCCTCCTGCACAGATTCCAAACCACATTCACTGAGCCGCTCTATCCTGGGTTTTTGCTTCATTGTTATGGTTCCTCTGTAACAATCTGCCAGCTGAACTAGACTGTTTTGTGTTGTAAGAAACCCTTTGTATTGAACTCCCTGTCTGTCCTCTCCACTCCTCGGGTGAAGGGAATGTTCAATCTGACACAACTTTGGATGAAAGTTAGGGGGTAAAACGGCGCCACCTGCAGAGCGAAACGAGGTGAATTATTTGTTTTCAGCAACGAATGGATTTCATACGAAGTAACTGTATTTAATTTATTTTTTAAGAATTGTTATGTTTTATATATATTTTAGAAAATGGCATCCAATAGTCAGTGCTGTAACAGTTTTTAAAAAAGTGAACTTAAGTTTGCTTTATTGTGTGTGTGTGTTTTTGTTTTTTGATTTACATAAAATGTTTAATATTTCAGATTTTAGTAATGTGATTTAATAAAAAAAATTAATGTGACTGACTTTTTCTTATTTCTTAATACTCATTAACATGGTTTTTCAAATGAGAATGAGAAAGAAAGAGGGGAATGAGAGAGAAAGAGGTCTGGTAAAGCATAGGGAAGCATTGTAAAGCACAGGGAGATCTGGTAAAGCATAGGGAAGCATTGTAAAGCACAGAGAGGTGTGGTAAAGCATAGGGAAGCATTGTAAAGCACAGAGAGGTCTGGTAAAGCATAGAGAAGCATTGTAAAGCACAGGGAGATCTGGTAAAGCATAGGGAAGCATTGTAAAGCACACAGAGGTGTGGTAAAGCATAGGGAAGCATTGTAAAGCACAGAGAGGTCTGGTAAAGAATAGGGAAGCATTGTAAAGCACAGAGAGGTCTGGTAAAGCATAGGGAAGCATTGTAAAGCACAGAGAGGTCTGGTAAAGCACAGGGAAGCATTGTAAAGCACAGAGAGGTCTGGTAAAGCATAGGGAAGCATTGTAAAGCACAGAGAGGTCTGGTAAAGCATAGGGAAGCATTGTAAAGCACAGAGAGGTCTGGTAAAGCATAGGGAAGCATTGTAAAGCACAGGAAGGTCTGGTAAAGCATAGGGAAGCATTGTAAACCACAGAAAGGTCTGGTAAAGCATAGAGAAGCATTGTAAGCCACAGAGGTCTGGTAAAGCATAGGGAAGCATTGTAAAGCACAGAGAGGTCTGGTAAAGCATAGGGAAGCATTGTAAAGCACAGAGAGGTCTGGACTCTAACCCTGGGCTTGAGACTCAGCTCAGTGATTTGAATTCCTGAACAGCTTCTTAGTAAAGTTATTATTCATCATGCCGCCGCACCGTGAACTAATAAGAAAAGACTTTCAGTACCTGGCAGGCTCTTGTGACATATCAGGAGGGTCATTCTCTT
>NC_081241.1:60000-90000 GCF_902713425.1 Acipenser ruthenus | reverse complement strand
ACACACACACACTGAGACACACACACACAGGTACTGACACACACACACAGAGGTACTGACACACACACACACACAGACACACACACACAGGTACTGACACACACACAGGTACTGACACACACACACACACACACACAGGTACTGATACACACACAAACACACACAGGTACTGACACACACAAACACACACACAGATACTGACACACACACACACACACACAGGTACTGACACACACACACACACACACACACACACACAC
The DNA here is from genome assembly GCF_902713425.1 of Acipenser ruthenus. Classification (NCBI taxonomy): domain Eukaryota; kingdom Metazoa; phylum Chordata; class Actinopteri; order Acipenseriformes; family Acipenseridae; genus Acipenser; species Acipenser ruthenus. Next base: position 89,740 of record NC_081241.1, on the reverse strand, counting down.
ACAGGTACTTACACACACACAGGTTTTGACACACACACACAAACTTATACACACACACTGACACACACACACACTGAGACACACAGAGACACACACACACACATACTGACACACACACACACACTGACTTATACACACACACACTGACACAAACACACACTGAAACACACACACACACACTGAGACACACACACACTGAGACACACACACACACACACACACAGGTACTGACACACACACACACACACACAGGTACTGACACACACACACACACACACACACACACACAGGTAATGACACACACACACACTGACACACACACACACAGACTTATACACACACACACACACGTACTGACACACACACACACACGCACACACACACACGCACACACACAGGTACTGACACACACACACACACACACACAGGTACTCTCACACACACACATAGGTACTGACACACACACACACACAGCTACTGACACACACACACAGCTACTGACACACACACACAGGTACTGACACACACACACCAGGTACTGACACACACACACACATACAAAGGTACTGACACACACACACACACACACAGGTACTGACACACACACACACAGACACACACACAGACACAGGTACTGACACACACACACACAAACACACACAGGTTCTGACACACACACACACACACAGGTACTGACACACACACACACACACACACACACAGGTACTGACACACACACAGATGTACTGACACACACACACTCTCACACACAGGTACTGACACACACACACACACACAGGTACTGACACACACACACACACACACAGACACACACACAGACACAGGTACTGACACACACACACACAAACACACACAGGTTCTGACACACACACACACACACAGGTACTGACACACACACACACACACACACACACAGGTACTGACACACACACAGATGTACTGACACACACACACTCTCACACACAGGTACTGACACACACACACACACACAGGTACTGACACACACACACACACACACAGACACACACACAGACACAGGTACTGACACACACACACACACACACAGGTACTGACACACACACACAGACACACACACGGACACAGGTACTGACACACACACACACACAAACACACACAGGTTCTGACACACACACACAGGTACTGACACACACACACACACACACACACACAGGTACTGACACACACACAGAGGTACTGACACACACACACACACACAGGTACTGACACACACACAAACACACACACACAGATACTGACACACACACACACACACAAAGGTACTGACACACACACACACACACACAGGTACTGACAAACACACACACACACACACACACGTACTGACACACACACACACGTACTGACACACACGCACACACACTTATACACACACACTGAGTCACACACACACACACTGACACACACAAACATACATATTGATGCACACAAACGCACTGACACACAAAAACACACACAGTTACTGACACACGATACTGACACACACACACACACACACAGGTACTGACACACACACACACACACACAGCTACCGACACACACACAGGTACTTAAACACACACACACAGACTTTTACACACACACTGACACACACACACACACTGACACACACACACACACACACACAGACTTATACACACACAGTGACACACACACACTGAGACACTCACACACACACAGGTACTGACACACACACACACACACACACTGAGACACACACACACAGGTACTGACACACACACACAGGTACTGACACACACACACACACACACACAGGTACTGACACACACACACACAGGTACTGACACACACACACACAGGTACTGACACACACACACAGACTTATACACACACACTGACACACACACACACACACACACACAGACACAGACACAGGTACTGACACACACACACACACACACACAAACACACACAGGTTCTGACACACACACACACAGGTACTGACACACACACACACACACACACACTCACACACAGAGGTACTAACACACACACACACACACACAGATACTAACACACACACACTTAGACATACACACACAAACACACAAAGGTACTGACACACACACACACAGGTACTGACACACACACACACACACACACAGATACTGACACACACACACACTGAGACATACACACACAAACACACAAAGGTACTGACACACACACACACACACACACACAGGTACTGACACACACACACACACACACACACACACACATGTACTGACACACACACACACACACACACAGGTACTGACACACACACACACACAGCTACTGACACACACACACACACACACACAGGTAGACACTCACACAGTTACTGACACACACACACACACACGCACACACACACAGGTACTGACACACACACACACACACACACAGGTACTGACACACACACACACACAGGTACTGACACACACACACACACACACACACACAGGTACTGACACACACACACACACACAGGTACTGACACACACACACACACACACACACAGGTACTGACACATACATACATACACATTGACGCGCACACACACACACAAACACACAGAGACACACACACAGGTACTGACACATACACACACTTATACACACACTGACACACACACACACAATGACACACAATAACACACGCAGGCACACTGACACAAACACACACTGACACACACACACAGACTTATACACACACACAGACACACACACACACTGACACACACACACTGACACACACAGGTACTGACACACACACACTGAGACACACACACACAGACACTCACACAGGTACTGACACACACACACAGACTTATACACACACACTGACACACACACACACTGAGACACACACACACACACTGAGACACACACACACACTCACACACACAGGTACTGACACACACACAGACACACACACACACACAGGTACTGAAACACACACACACACACACACAGGTACTGACAGACACACACACAGACTTTTACACACACACTGACACACATAGACACTGAGACACACACACACACACACAGGTACTGACACACACACACACACACACAGATTATACACACACACTGACACACACACACACACACAGGTACTGACACACACACACACACACACACACAGGTACTGACACACACACAGACTTATACACACACACTGACACACACACACTGACACACACACACACACACAGGTACTGACACACACACAGACTTATACACACACACTGACACACACACACTGACACACACACACACTGAGACACACACGAACACACTGACACACACACACAGGTTTTGACACAAACACACAGACTTATACACACACACTGACACACACACACACTGAGACACACACGAACACACTGACACACACACACAGGTTTTGACACAAACACACAGACTCATACACACACACTAACACACACTGAGACACACACACACACACACAGTTGTGGCAATAGCCACACACAGTGTTGCAGGGAAGGCCTTGAGTTCCTGTTTCCTGTTTTAGGGGTGGGGAGTAGAAGGAAGGAGGAGTAGGGTGTGGTTGTTGCTCACCTTTGTTTGTTAGGATCTTTGGTTGTATTACTATACTTTCTTGTTTTTTCATTATTTTTCAATATATAGTTTTTGTTTTTCCTTTTTCAACTATCCTAACAGCGCAGGCTGCATTTTCTTTACCGCCAGGTTTTTTCCTGCATTCCTTTTTTGTTTGGGGTTCTGTTTGTTTTTGCTAGTTTTGTTGTTCAAAGGATTTACATCAACTGCATTGCAGATTCACAGAACCAGCACCGGATCAAGAGCAGCCAGGGTGAGATCTTCTTCAATTATTTCTCTACTGGATTACACTTTTTTTTTTGAATGGCCATTCATGCTCTTTATTTTTGGGATGTTTGCATAGGATTTTTCTGGGACATTGTTTTTTTTTGGTGATTTTTATATTGCCTTTATTGTTTTGTTTGTTCGGGACTGTTATTGTGATTTCTTTATTTTTTACTACTATTGACATGTTGAATAGACAATTTGTGTCCATTTTCCTTTGTAGTAATAAATGTATTTTTGATAGCCTCTGTGTGGCCCCCTTTTCATAATTATTTTCGCTGTAGCAATTGACTGCTGTTATTAGTCAACTTTGTTATACAGTAGCTTCAGTGTATATTGTGAGAAATATTTCGGGAATGTCAAAAATGAAAGGAATGAACAGGTCAAAAGATTGAATCTTTAGCATTATTCATGCATGGTCTTGCACTAAATCTGCAAATTTCTCTTAGTTTAACCATAACTTGTCATTAAAAATGAAGTCATACACCCTCATTGTATGTGTTGCCACTTCCTACACTGTTTGTCAGATCATTGGCATCATCCTGGAATGGAGCCTGTCATTTCTCAAAGCAGGTCTGCAGATTGGTTGTTGTTTCTTTGTTATCAGTAATACTGTATATGCATTTGTTAAATATGTATGAAGCCAAATTATATCATATGCTATAAAATAAGAATGTTTCTTCCATAACTTCCAACACTCAAAAGTACAAATTTGGAACTAGAAGCAATGTGATTGTTAACCACTACATATTGTCCCTGACTTTAGTGTGTATAATTCAGGCTCTTAACTAATGAAGCATACAGGATGTCAGATTTGTGTAAATGCTCGAGTAGAAGTCAGTCTAGATCCGAGCTGTCCAGTCTTAGTGCTGGTGAACCCTTAACAGAGCACTGCAGGGCGAGCAGAAATCTGAACTCAATCATTTGTGTATCAGGTGTAGTATTCAGAACCAGAAAGACATTCACAAAAAAGGAACAACATGTTGGAAAATGTAACAAACTTTATTTTCTGTATTCTTCACAATAAAACAAGTACATGATCAGATTGCATATTTCCATTGTAACGTGCTATCCAGGACTTAATGCGTAAGCAGTAGTGAAAAAAAAAAAAGCTATACTGCAGGTCATATTGGTAAAAAGCCCCCTCACCATGTCAAGGTCCTGACCTATGGAGTGGGGTGTTAGGAGCTGGTTTAACAGAACTTTAAAATGCCTTCTCACATAACCCACAAAAAAAGAAGGACTTTAAAGAGGATGCCTGTCTAAAAATGACATCACCAATTTATATGTGTTATCAGTAAATCATACGGACATTTCATACTGTTAACTTTTATAATATGTCATTGTGTAATATCAGTTAATAGGAATGGAAATCGAATTTGAAATTGAAGCATTAATGTCTGAAACATGTACACGTAAAATGTGAAGTTGTTTATCACTTCAGAATTACATCTACTGTACTTTTATATCATGTTACACACACCTTATTTGGCACAATTTCACTTCAATACAGTGAATCAGCCCCTCCCCAGCTGGTTCAATATAACTACATTAAACAAGGTGGGTGTTAGAACTGACATCCAGTTTACTTTGGATATCTCTGCCCTGGAAATACTCAAGTCAGGCAATAATTCAGTAGCTCAGAAACTAAGACTACCATACCAATTAAAAACGAAAGTGCAAAAGCAGCTGCAATATTTCTCCAAATAAAAAGGTCTCAATACAGAATCAGGGTCTGCTGAAAAAAATAAATTCTTTAAAATAAGTAGTTTGTGCGCTCATGAAAAATAAACACTGAAGACACTGAGCCTTATTAACAATACATATGTGAATAGCTGTAAATGATGGTAATGTTGCTTGACAGGCATTACCACATTGAAGTGTTAGTATAATATACTAATCCAAATGCAGCACATACACACCTCCATGCTTATGAGGGCATCTGGCTGTAGATCTTCACACTGGCCATGGAACCATTCACCACACCTCCTGCATTCCACCATCAGCTCCAGTGCAATCCTGTCTGGTCTCCACATCACAGAAATGTACCTCTGGGAGGGGGGTTCTCTCACAGCTCGGGAAAGGAGGAAGAGATCCAGCTACAAAACAAGAAAAAAGATGATCACACATTTGCTTTTGATCATAATATAACTTACCTGGATCTCCACCCATGCAGAGTGTGAGGCTGTTTGGGATGGTAAACAGTCCACAGTCCCTCCATCCCTGCTGCTGCTGTACATGTGGCCACCCGATCAGAACTGTCTTTCCACTGAACTGCAGCAGTGATACCACCTGGGAACAGAAATCATGCTTATTATTAATTCCCAAAGAGTCAAACACATTTAAAGTACCTTCCTCACAGCCTGTGTTACTTACCGTGACCCAGTGATTGCAAGACACATTGAGAATCTGTACAAATCCCTGAGCCGGTGAGCTGAAGGAGGTCAGCTGTGTCAGGCTGGTGACAGCATACAAACCTCCCACCTGTGGGTACTGTCTACGTAGCAGAGCCTGGCTGTGTCCATCACCTCATCACCCCTCCACGTGTGCTGTCCAACACAATAAAACAAATAACTCCTAATTCTGGGGCTCCCCCCACCCCCTTGTCCACACACCCATGAGCTGAAGTGTCCTGCGTGACCTTCATTGAGAATGGCAGTCTTCTCCTCTTCATCGGTCACACGGAGACACTCTCCATTCTTCTCAGGGACATACAGGTACTGACCTGACAGATCAAACAAAAGGAAAGATAATACTACAGTAAATACTTCAATGAGTGGAGGTTTTTAAATGAATGTTTTTAAAAAGAATGACCTCAAACCTTTTCAAAAGAATGAGAAAAGCATTCATTGTGATGCAGCCCTAAAGACCTGACACTACTGACATGTTGTGGAAAACGGTCTCTGCCAATTATAATGGTGATTTCCATTAGAGAGAGAGAGAGAGAGAGAGAGAGAGAGAGAGAGAGAGAGAGAGAGAGAGAGAGAGAGAGAGAGAGAGAGAGAGAGAGAGAGAGAGAGAGAGAGAGAGAGAGAGAGAGAGAGAGAGAGAGAGAGAGAGAGAGAGAGAGAGATGTTTTAATCTTTTAAACCTTTACTTACACACACGTTTATCATTTATTTAAATGTCTGTGTACCTCTTCAAACATACAGGACGGCTTCAATAACTTATAATGTATTAATATTAATCGATATTTCTTTATTTTTTTACGTTTCAAAGCGAATGTCCTGGCCTTCTTTCTGATACCCCTCTTCTATTTGGTGTATTTTTCAGGATACTCAGTAGCGATGTTCTGCTCCATATCAATGATAAATGTAGTTTTCTGAGTAGTTTTATAAATTTGTTCTGTAAAAAGATAAATGATTTGATCACAATTGTATGACGGGGTCAGTGAACTCCAACTGTCAGTCTCAAGACCAGTGGAGCAAAAACAGTGACGCGCATAGCAACAGAACGCTGACACGTCACATGACTCAGGGGGACGCGCATAGCAACAGAACGCTGACACGTCACATGACAACGGCACAGAGTGCGCAGTTTCGTGCTGTGTGAATAACGGCGATTTTAAAATAATTTTAAAGAATGTTTTTTTTTGAGAATTTTAAACAATTTGTTTTCGCTTTTATCGTCTTTTCCAGTCCATGTATTACACTCACTCACACTCATTTAATCTGAAATAGCTTTGGTCTTGAATTGAAGTTTGAATTTCCATCGACTGTGATATTTAATCGTGTGTTTCTTCATCGCTATACTCGGTGCTTACTTTGTTTCGGGGCTCAGCCCCGGAACCTCTGGGCGTGCAGAGTCATATTCCCGGGACCTCGACTTAAAAATCTCATTAAACGCTTTCTTTTTAAATTCTCAACACAGCTGTATCAAGTCTGCAGGTTCTTGCGTGCGCGCTAAAGAGACAGTCCGCTGCCACGTTTTTAGCCGACTTTAAATTACTTTCCGATTTCATCTTGAGCGCCTTTAAGTAAGATGTCTCTGGCTGCGCTTTTGTCTTTTATAAACACAAATAAGATTACTTGATTTGAAAACGTCATGAACGATACAAGCAACTTCTTACACTACTTGGTTTGATTAAATGAGTAGTACACAACAAAATATGAAAGCGGAACATTAATATCAACAAAGAACAACGACAACTTTTCAATGAAAAAAATATATTGTAGCCTACATCAAGCGCACATTTTGAATGCGCGCTTCTTCAGGACGGTATTATTGTCATTGCTTGCGCCCCGGCTCCTCTTTCTTTACACATTAAGCACTGGCTATATATACTGTAGCTGGACCTGGCAACGAGGCGTGCAATTCTATAGAGGGGGCTCCGAGGAAGACGCGGGGAATGTCATGGGACTGTATGGGACACTTTCATTACATATCGTGCCCGTCTTTAACACTGCATTTATTAAATCAGGACACTCATTCAATCTGAAATAACTTCGGAGCAGTGTTAGAGCTATAGACTACAGCATAGATACACGGGAATTGTAAGTCCTATTCTGAAATGATGTTGAAGATGATGTGGCAGGTCCACGGATGACATCCTTCCACGTCCCTCAGTTTGTGGTGGTTGAGCAGCGCTGGCTGTTCCAGCCTGTAGAGCGGCTCTTACAGCAGCAGCAGCTGCGCGCTCGATGATTGCAGGTGAGATACTGGAATCCGCCAGGATGTCTTTCTGAACGAGAACCTGACCGAGTCCGTGGAGATTCCGAAGAGTGATGACGTCACGAAGAGGGCGGGGCGCGTCTGCATACACACTGCAGATTTAGCTGCCAGTTAAATATTTAGCTAAATGTTAAATCTTGTTGAGGATTTAAGATTTATTTAAATATTTAGCTAAATGTTAAATCTTGTTAGTATTAAACTGTATATTTAAAAGTTAAAAATTAATAATTCAAAATGAAACATAATCTTAATTGATACAAAATTGTTTAAAATACAATGCTCCCATGGCACTCAATTAGCAACACAGACGTTTCCAAAAACGAACCCAGCATTTGAGTAAATGTGATAACAAGAAGCGGTCGGGATGATTTCAAACAGCATGAAAAGATAAGGGGCCGGTCTAAAGAAAGAGAAAGAAAAATGACATTTGAAGCGCTGTACTCTTTAACAACGGACTTGTTTCAATTGTGTTGCAGAGGAGAAACCCAGCTAACTGAGGAACGAGTGATTCAGTAGAGAGAGGCATGGACCCGACTCCAAGGAGAAGAAGAAGGAGTAAAGAGAATGACCCTCCTGATATGTCACAAGAGCCTGCCAGGTACTGAAAGTCTTTTCTTATTAGTTCACGGTGCGGCGGCATGCTGAATAATACCTTTACTAAGAAGCTGTTCAGGAATCCAAATCACTGAGCTGAGTCTCAAGCCCAGGGATAGAGTCCAGACCTCTCTGTGCTTTACAATGCCTACCTATACTTTACCATACCTCTCTGTGCTTTACAATGCTTCCCTATGCTTTACCAGACCTCCCTGTGCTTTATAATGCTTCCCTATGCATTACCAGACCTCTCTGTGCTTTACAATGCTTCCCTATGCTTTACCAGACCTCTCTGTGCTTTACAATGCTTCCGTGTGCTTTACCAGACCTCTCTATGCTTTACAATGCTTCCCTATGCTTTACCACACCTCTCTGTGCTTTACAATGCTTCCCTATGCTTTACCAGACCTCTCTGTGCTTTACAATGCTTCCCTATGCTTTACCAGACCTCTCTGTGCTTTACAATGCTTCCCTATGCTTTACCAGACCTCTCTGTGCTTTACAATGCTTCCCTGTGCTTTACCAGACCTCTGTGCTTTACAATGCTTCCCTATGCTTTACCAGACCTATCTGTGCTTTTCAATGCTTCTGTATGAGTATTAATAAATAAGAAAAAGTCAGTTAATCAAATTATTTTTTTTTTATTAAATCACATTACTAAAATCTTAAAAAATAAACAGAACAAACATTTTATGGAAATCAAAGAACAAAAACACACACACAATAAAGCAAACTTAAGTTCACTTTTTTAAAAACTGTTACAGCACTGACTATTGGATGCCATTTTTTAAAATATATATAAAACATAACAATTCTTAAATAAATTAAATACAGTTACTTCATATGAAATCCATTCGTTGCTAAAAACAAATAATCCACCTCGTTTCGCTCTGCAGGTGGCGCCGTTTTACCCCCTAACTTTCATCCAAAGTTGTGTCAGATTGAACATTCCCTTCACCCGAGGAGTGGAGAGGACAGACAGGGAGTTCAATACAAAGGGTTTCTTACAACACAAAACAGTCTAGTTCAGCTGGCAGATTGTTACACTGGAATCAAGAAACCACTGAAGCCTAAACCCAGGATAGAGCGGCTCAGTGAATGTGGTTTGGAATCTGTGCAGGAGGGTCATTGTGTCAGAGACGCCATAAAACGACAGCGTGCCGGCATTAAAGTCCAGATACACTCCTATTCTGGGGGAGCGGGGGGCAGTTATTGCAGTGTGATTGTTATTGTGCCAGGCAGTGTAACTGGAACCAGAGCAGCACAAACTCCAGGACTTGTCATTGTATCCAAGGCTACAGGAATGATCCCTTCCTTTCCTGCTGATTCCTTTATATGTGACTCCTATATCAGCCCCTACCACACTCCACTCAATCTCCCAGTAGCAGCGAGTCCCAGACAAACCCTCTCTGCAAAGCACTTGGGTATAGCTCTCAAATCTCTCTGGGTGATGAGGATATCGCTGGGTCTCTCTCCTGCATGTCACCTTTCTGTTCCCTTCAGACAGACAGAGGTTTCTATGCGCTGTGTTGGGGTCCAGTGTGAGCTGACAGGAATCTGATTGAAGAGAAGAGGACGGGTAGAGGAGAGACGGTTAGAAAAGTCAAATCACTGAGAAAATCAACAGTCATTGTCTGCTGCATCCTCAAATCACTCCCTCCTCCCTCCTGCACCAGTCCCTGCTCCCTCCTCTATGCTCCCTCCTCCCTCTTCTATGCTCCCTCATCCCTCCTCTCCTTCTCCATGCTCCCTCCTCCCGATCTCTCCTCCCTGCTTCCTCCTCCCTCTATGGTCCCTGCTCTATGGTCTCTCCTCTTTGCTCCCTCTTCTCTCCTCCCTGCTCCCTCCTTCTTTCTCCCTCTATGCTCCCACCTCCCTCCTCTCTTTACTCTCTCCTGCCTGCTCCCTGCTGTATGCTCCCTCCTCCCTACTCCCTCCTGTATGCTCCTTCCTCTGTCCTGTATGCTCTCTCATCCCTGCTCTCTCTATGCTCCCTCCTCCCTGTTCCATCCTCCCTCTTTACTCTCTCCTGTATGCTCCCTCCTCCCTACTCCCTGCTGTATGCTCCCTCCTCCGTCCTGTATGCTCCCTCCTCTGTCCTGTATGCTCCCTCCTCCCTGCTCTCTCTATGATCCCTCCTTCCTCTATACTCTCTCCTCCCTGCTCGCTCCTGTATGCTCCCTCCTCCCTACCCCCTCTTGTATGCTCCCTCCTCCCTCCTGTATGCTCCCCCCTCCCTGCTACCTCCTGTATGCTCCCTCCTCCCTATTCCCTCCACCTCTATGCTCCCTCTTCCCTCCTGTATGCTCCCTACTGCTGCCTCCTCCCTGCTCCCTGCTCTGACTTTGGATAAGTTCTCTCTTTATTTTTTTCTGTCTTTTATAAACTGCTGCTATTTATTAAAGGGTTCATAAGGTCCTTTGTATTTTATTGTGTTGCATGTTCCCATGTGTTGCTACAACTGTTTACGTGAGGTGTGTGTATTGTTTTAATTATTTTTATTTTTTTTTACATTTTGACCACTTTTTTATACTTATAGATAGCTTCCCATGTACCCGCATGGAGCTCTCAGAACTACATTTCCCATCATCCTCCTGCTCACATATGTGATTGAGATGGAATTACCAGTGAGCAGGAGGATGATGGGAAATGTAGTTCTGAGAGGTTCATGTCGGTTTGCGGGAAGCCATCTTGAGGCAGAAAATGCAATTTAAAAGTTTAAAAAAGTGGTCAAAATGTGAAAAAACAAAGTAAAATACACACCTCACGTAAACAGCTGTAGCAACACATGGGAACATGCAACACAATAAAATACAAAGGACCTTATGAACCCTTTAAACCCTCTCGCTGTTTGATTGTTTTGTTCATTATAATTCCTCGATCTTATCAAACTTCTTCAATTGGAACCAATCCAATGCAGCTCTGCATACAATTACAGTTCACTTAATGTTCCTACAGGGTATGTGTTGCCATTTTACCCACTCAGGCCCCTTGCTTACTAAATATCTTCAATAGAATATCATCCACTCTTCAAATATCTGTCTAATATTTTAATGAGCAATCCATCCCACAAGTGCAGTGATACTGCAATATACATTTACTACCAGCACAGGATGACTGGGTGGGATAGCTGTTCATTTTACCCCACAACTGGTTTCACATGCATTGTACATGTATTAAAAGATGGGATGATTATCTATTCAGGGATACCAAGATATTTAGGGAGAGAAAGGTCTGAGTGGAAAAACAGGCAACAAATGCCCCTCCCCCAGTCATTCTGCATGTATTCATCTGAACCAATACTTGTTGGAGAGGAGTGTAGATTAATGGCTTCACAATTACTAATAAATAATAATAATTGCTGCTCTCAAGCTCCACCCCTCCCTTTTCTATAGCGTTAGCTCTTCTCACAATGGAATGACACATCTTTCAATCAAATGTTTCAGTGAAAACAGACTTACATTTTAAAAACTCAGCTCTGTTCCTTGGCTCTGGAGCCTGCAGACTGTAAACTGCAACTTCATTCACTGGACAGAAAAAATGAGAGAGAAATAGAATTGAAACATGTGGATTAATACACAACACACACAAGACTCCAAACAGCAATCTGAAAAGAAACAAGGCTTATCCTTCCGTATCAGTGCAGCAGCCAAAGTCAATGTGAACACGTCTGCCACTGCACTGGAGTCTTGTGTTCCTTCCTCTCCATCAAATATCTTTGTCCAACAGTATCGTGTCCATATTAGGACATCCTTGTGCATCAAACATACAACAGTCATCCTCACATCACTCCATCCTCCCTGCTCCCTCCTCCCTCCCTGATCCCTCCTGCATGCACCCTGCTCCCTCCAGTCTGCTTCATCATTCCCTGCTCCATCCTCCCTGCTCCCTTCTCCCTCCTCCCTGCTTCCTCCTCCCTGCTGTCTCTACCATCCTTCATGCTCCCTTCTCTCTGCTCCCTCTTCCCTGCTGCCTCCCTCCTGTCTCCTCCCTGCTCTCTCTTTAGTGCTTCAACCTTCATGCTCCCTCCTCCCTCTTCCCTGCTCACTCCGCCCTACTCTCTCCATGCTCCCTCCCCATGCTCTCTGCTCTGCCCTCCCTGCTCCCTCCTCCATGCTCCGTGCTCATTGCTCCCTACTCCCTCCTCCCTGCTGCCTCCTCACTCCTTCCTCCTCCCTGCTGCCTCCTCCCTTCTCAATACTATATTATTTATATAGCCAGCAATCTGCAAGAGGTCTTTATTAATGTCTTGCAAGTCCTGTCCCTCCTCAAGCCATGGTCTATTTGAGAAATCTCTACCAAAGGAATCTATTTCACACCAACCTGTTTTGGTTATTTTGACTAATTCCCCCTTGCAGAAGTCCTCAATATGGCCTTTAAGTTCAGATACAGCTTTCCTCACAGCCCCAAAAGAGATGTCTGTATTGACAGTAACGCTGGGTAAGTCTCCAGCTTCAGGAGGGGCACAGAGAGGCTGGAAATTCTACAACAGGAAAGTGGAGAAAAGGAGTTTTCAGTGAAACAGAATGGGGTCCAAAACATTCCTGGGGAAAAGCAAGGATTCATTCAATTGGGGAGGTCTGTCTGAAACCGTCCCAGTTATGGACTTGAGATTTTCTAACAAGCAGTGATGCTACCTGGAGAAAATGGATGTGATCCTCTGTCTCTGAAAGCTGTTTCAGATCAGCGTTTCTCCTCCTTAGCTCAGCAATCTCCTGCTCCAGTTTCTTCATGTGTCCTTCAGCCTGATTCACTGCAGCCTTCTCGTTAGCTCCAATCAGCTCAATAACCTCAGTGTGGATCTTCTCAATGGATCGGATCAGCTCAGTAAAGATCTTCTCACTTTCCTTTATTTCTATGCATGCAGATCTCTGAGTGAAAGAACACAGTAGAGGAGACATGGTTAGATATTATAATATCAAAAACACATTAGGCATAGACAGTAAACTTCTGTAGATGTGTTCCAGTCCATCTGTTAATAATAATAATAATAATAATAATAATAATAATAATAATAATAATAATAATAACACCCTCTTGTCAATACCCACTTTCAGTGACTCCACAGTCTGTTTCAGCTCCTCAATTTCTTTCAGTCTCTCCTGGATTCTCTGTTGTATTTCTGTCTGTGTCTCTCCCAGCTGCTTCTGTGTAGAAACACAGTGACACAGTGACATTTCTGATGGGGCATTGACTGATATCCTGTCACACTCAACACAGGCTTGTTTAAGCATGCTATTGAACCTGACATAATCTATTTAGTTTAAATATATTTTCTTTTTTCTTGTTTGACCTCTTTTCAGTTCCAGTTGCACGCCATAGAAATCTGTAGCACAGGCTAGATTAGACAACATGTGTGTATAGTAGTAAGATACAACACCATCTAGTGCACAGCTGCCAGCAATACAAAAGAACACTTGATCCACAGTAGCTGTCCACTAGATGGTACTGTTTCATACTAGTAACAGTGAATGATTGCTGATCTAGCATGTGTTACATGTTTGTTTTGTCAAGCATCTAAGTAAATGAAGCAGATTTCTCGTTAATTGATATTTAGGCCTTCTGATTTCAGGTTTTATCTGATAAACACAGATAAAACAGCCCTGATACAAAACAATGAAATCAGTGTATACCCAATAAACACAGGAAAAACACTGGAGATGCTTACTCAAATCACATTGACTTCACCCCTTTCCCAGTCAAAATATTAAATAAAATAACCTAAAACCCCTAAAGAATAACAAAAAAACAACCTTTCCCAGCGCAGTCAGGCAAGGAACCTCCTTCCTGACTTGAATCTATCATTGATTCATTCTGAATACTTTAAACTGAGTGGCAGCACATTCCTGCATTTCTATTGGAGGATTGCACACGCTTGTGAGATTTAAAACGAGATTACAATTAGAAACGGAGGGTTGTTCTTGCTCGTGGGAGGATTCACACACTCGTGGAATTTAAAACAGAATTGCAAATTGTGGCGAAAACACACCTCTCACTGTGGGCAGACTGGCAAGAACGGCATGGCACGGGCACAGCAGCTCTGCCAGTGCAGATAGATGTGTATGTGTCACTTCTAAAGGCACGGGCACAGCAGCTCTGCCAGTGCAGATAGATGCGTATGTGTCACTTTTAAAGGCACGGGCACAGCAGCTCTGCCAGTGCAGATAGATGCGTATGTGTCACTTTTAAAGGCACGGGCACAGCAGCTCTGCCAGTGCAGATAGATGCGTATGTGTCACTTTTAAAGACATGAGCACAGCAGCTCTGCCAGTGCAGATAGATGTGTATGTGTCACTTTTAAAGGCACGGGCACAGCAGCTCTGCCAGTGCAGATAGATGCGTCTGTGTCACTTTTAAAGGCGCGGGCACAGCAGCTCTGCCAGTGCAGATAGATGCGTATGTGTCACTTTTAAAGGCATGAGCACAGCAGCTCTGCCAGTGCAGATAGATGTGTATGTGTCACTTTTAAAGGCACGGGCACAGCAGCTCTGCCAGTGCAGATAGATGCGTGTATGTCACTTTTAAAGGCACAGGCACAGCAGCTCTGCCAGTGCAGATAGATGTGTATGTGTCACTTTTAAAGGCACAGGCACAGCAGCTCTGCCAGTGCAGATAGATGCGTATGTGTCACTTTTAAAGGCACGGACACAGCAGCTCTGCCAGTGCAGATAGATGCGTATGTGTCACTTTTAAAGGCACGGGCACAGCAGCTCTGCCAGTGCAGATAGATGCGTATGTGTCACTTTTAAAGGCACAGGCACAGCAGCTCTGCCAGTGCAGATAGATGCGTATGTGTCACTTTTAAAGGCACAGGCACAGCAGCTCTGCCAGTGCAGATAGATGCGTATGTGTCACTTTTAAAGGCACGGGCACAGCAGCTCTGCCAGTGCAGATAGATGCGTATGTGTCACTTTTAAAGGCATGGGCACAGCAGCTCTGCCAGTGCAGATAGATGCGTCTGTGTCACTTTTAAAGGCACGGGCACAGCAGCTCTGCCAGTGCAGATAGATGCGTATGTGTCACTTTTAAAGGCACAGGCACAGCAGCTCTGCCAGTGCAGATAGATGCATATGTGTCACTTTTTTAAAGTAATATATAAATACTGGCACCAAGCCATTGTTCTGATTGCTTAGTTTATTCACCATGCAGGTACATCAACATTATATTACATTGTTTCAACGAGCACCAAAAAAATATGAAGTGCCACCGCTATATTACTGGCACTTTACACAGCTAGTGAAATTGTATAAGATAGCCATTGCATACTATATAAGGGAATAATATTGTAAAGGGAAATGCAATGCAAACTAATACTACAACATACCACAAGAGATTTGTTAAGACTCGTTATTGATAATGAATATAGTATTAATGAGTAAGTGAATACAATAATACAAACGTTCCTGTGGTGCGGTATAGTTCATATTTAAGCAAACAAATGTACAGAACGCAGATGGAAACCTGACGAGTAGCTGCATTAGTTTTCAATGTGGCGCGCTTGTCAAATCCCTTCAGTGCATAACCGGTCATCTTCCTTGTTTGTTTTGTCATGACGTCACACTCGAAACACCGGGCTTTTAGTGAGAGCCCTTTGCGGGCATTCACAGGACCAGTATAATTGCGAGATTAAATAAATGACACATATACTAACCAATGAAGACACACAATATAACATTCAATTGTGGTTCTTAGAAGCTGGGCGTTTCAAAATAAAAATACCGGACATAAAGGCGTCCGGTGCCGTTCCAGTACCGGTCACGGGACAGACCAGCTGAAAACCGGACTGTCCAGTATAAAACCGGACGAATGGCCACCCTGTGCTGGGGACAGTTAAACATGCTGTGATTGAAACGGAACTTGATAGATTTTTCCAGAACAGCTTTTTTTTTTTCTTACACATTCACTTGTCTGTAAGAACACGATATTCTCCAGTATACTGCAGCAGGCTGATCCGGGCACGTTTCTTTGCAAAACAGGGAGGTTTTCTGGCGGTACGCAAATGTTTTTATTTATTTTTTTTGTTACAAACGGCAGACAAAAAAAACCCGTATAGTATAATAATTAATAAAATACAAGCAGAGTTAGCCAATTTGATGTAATTTCATTAAACCACACTACACTAGTTCACAGTCCTGTTTGTGGCGTTTCTCAGCTCAGTGTTTACTGAAAGAGGGATGAATTTTACTCGCACCAGTTCAAACACCAACAGAACTCAACAAAGCCTCTGATAGGCTAGAGCGAATGTCAGTCTCAGTGACGATTTGTAAGTGAGTGGAGGGAATTCCTGTCAATCAACCCATGATAACTCAAGTTGATTCGGGTAATTCTGTTGATGGAAAACAAGATTCGCGTTTTGCATCAATAGTAAGACTATATTATTCTTTTATTATGTTTTTTTTTGTTTGTTTGTTTTTGCCGGTATGCTTACCGGCGAATACCGCCCCACTTTAACAATTACTTCTAAAAACACCAGAACAGATATTTAAGGGTTTCTAATTTTCTGGTTTTATTTCTGAGTGTTATATATGCGCAAATCAACGTGTAAAAGCACCTAAATAAATATTTATGAGTATGATTTTAACCGAGGCCCGTGCCTCATAGCTGGCTACGGCCTTGAGTTTAGATAGAGCAATTAAAAAAACTAGGGCTCTTTAAATAGCTCTTAATATACAATTAAAATCTGATCTAATGTGAAACTGTATAACCTAGTAAACAGACATGTTAAATATCCCTGGGAATTCTTATCTTCTAGGATAGCTACAAGGAAATGGTTCAAACCCTTACCTGTTTCCCAGTCCTTTCTTTCTTAGCTGAGACTGTCTCATGGCTCTTGTGTTCATCTTGTGTACACAACAAGCAAATACACGTCTGATCGGTTCTACAGAAGACCTCCAAAACCTTCTGGTGTTCAGGACAAAGCTTCTGCTCCAGATCTCCAATTGCATTGATCAGCTTGTGCCTCTTGAAAGCAGCCCCCTCATAGTGTGGCTTGATGTGTGTTTCACAGTAAGAGGCCAGGCACGTCAAACAGGATTTCACAGCTTTGAACTTTCTCCCAGTGCAGAAATCACACGGCACATCTCCAGGTCCAGCATAACTTTGAGCAGGAGGAGGATTGAGTCCTGTCTTCTTTAATTCCTCCACAACTTCAGCCAGCATGGTGTTTCTGCGCAGATCAGGCCTTGGGGTAAAGGTCTCTCTGCACTGGGGGCAGCTGTAGACACCTGTATGATCAGTCTGATCCCAGCAGTTCTTAATACACCCCATACAGTAACTGTGTCCACATGGAATAGTGACTGGGTCCTTCAATATCTCCAGACACACTGAACAGCTAAACTGATCCTCTGACCATACTTTTGAAGCCATTCTTGCTGCAGTGAGACAGAGAGACTGACGATTTCACAACAGAAACTTCACTGTGCTGATTTCCTGGAATTGAGTAAAGCTCTAAGAGGCAGGGTTTGGACTGAGGCCAGGTTTAGATAAGCAGGCTGGGCAGAGACTGCTGAATCAGTGTGAGAGGGGCGGAGAGGAGAGAGTTGTGAGTGGGACTGGAGTTTGAGAATGGCATTGTCACAGTAACCCTTCTATAGCTACAGTATGTATCTGACTGCACTAGACCTTCACTTCTGTGTGGGTCTGAATCCTCAGAAGTTCACAAGGGAAGTGAGTTTGGTGGAGTTCGATCTTCGTGGGCATTAATCCACATCTCAAAGTCCATTAGTCCTCAACCACAAACTTGTCTCTGAGCACCAACTGTTTTCTTCCCTCCAGTTCAGGGCAAGCTTGAGGCACAGAGTCTGAACTGCTCACCCCCTAAGAGAACGTGAATGGTGGTCCCTCCAGTCCAGGGGAGGCTGTATATTATGAGAACTAGACATGTTCTAGTGTTATCAGACAGGGTGTGTACGTTACTGACATACTCATTTATTACAGTGATGATTTCATGAGTTAAAACCATTTTATACAGAACAGACACTCAAATAAATCTTACAATCAAGGGACCTACTTTTCAAATCTGTGCACTATTTGTTTTATTCATTTCAGACAATGTCTTCCCTCTCATCAGCAGAACATCATTCTCTCAAGTCCCTTCTTGTTTTGCTGTTGCTCGTTTTGTTTTCCACACTTCTTTATTTCCACTCTCTTTGACTCAGGTGAAGCCCATTGATCCTGCAGCCCCCACACTGGTTTCCTCTCCCCGTTCACTTCCTTCCTTCCTGTGTTACAGGTAATAGGACCCCACCTCCTGACCCCCTTCATCAAACATTTCAAAGAGATTTCATTTCAATCAGCCATGCTGCTGTGTTTTCATGAACAGATACAATTGCTCATTTTGAAAACTCTCCTGATAGATAGATATTAGTGAACACTCATGGGGACCACACTGAGGTTAAAGGTTTAAACAGCATCATGTTCTTTACATTTCTTACCTGATGAGGATTTTCTATGGCTGTTTCTGATTAGATTTTATTCACCATGCTTACTAACTATTCCAGCAAAACACTGCTTCTGAAAAGACTCCTGGAGGCTGATTGTGGGGAAGCGTATGACTGTTGCATGGGCTGCAGTGCACAATGCTTACCCTGTGGACTTCAGTGTCTATCGATCAAGTAAATGTTGGGCCTGGAAGAGGCGGAGCCCCTCTCTCCATGTGTATATGTTTACTAACTCTGTCAATAAACACTATCAGGTGGCATAGCTCCGCCCCGTGAACTTATATTTGAAGACGGTGCTATTATCTTTTCAGACGCACCAATATATTTAGAAAGCGAGGGATCTGAGTGGGTAAAATGGACAGAAATGCCCCCACTTCAGTTCTCAATTGTTTTTGGAGGGGAGGGGAGTTTTCTTCTTCAACAAGGAGAACAAGTGGAATAACAAGAACAAGCTTGTTTCCATGTTTAGACTGTCCATTTCTCCTGATTTATCACAGTATTAACAATGTGTTTGACTGCTGTGTCAGAGTGTCTAGTTCTGTGCAGGAATATAAGAATTACCTGGAATGATGGTGCACTGAATGGAAGATGAATTGAATTGAATTGCTTTGTAAATTCAGGGTTCTCAATATATTTAGTGGTTATTAAGTTGTCTGTCATTTCTACTAAATGGATAACATTTTGAGGTATCGCTGCTCATTTTAGACAGCTTGCTCATTAAAATCTGAAGAGGAGACACACATCTATTCAGAGATATCATGATACTCAGTAAGAACAGGGTCTGAACAGTGGGGTGAGATGCACACACATGCCCCAGTCAGTCTGCATTTACTCATCTGCCCCAATACGTGTTGGAGGGGAGTTTCTACACAAAGATAGCCAAGCAGGCAGATCAAAGGTTCTCCACATTTCTGCATGCATAGACAGTTTGGCTGCTTGTTAATATTTATGTCTGCCTGTTTTATCAGCTTATTACAGGTTCAGTCAGTCATGCGTTGGTCAGAGTCCATTGCAGAGATACTGGAGACACTGTGTCACCATGGCAACCAGCACAGGGCCCCTCCCTGTGGTGGAATGGCATCCAGCAGATGTTCCTGTTCCACTGCTAACATGGAGCCCCCCTCCCTGCTCTCAGTGTGTGTTTAAACAGGAGCCGTGAGTAATGTGGAAGGAGAGGATATGAACTCATGTTACCATTTAGAAAAGATACATATTGAAATGAGTTTTAGAGCTGTGTTTTATTACTTTTGTATTTCTGTTTAAGGATAATAATCACTGTGACCTATTAGAATGTACAGTCATTATGAATAATAAAATATTCGCCATTTAAATATTGTAATAAAACCTTTTATTAGGTAAGGTAATGTACTAACTGGATTTACTAAAAGTAGTACCCGGTAAGGTCCGGAAATAATGGACTGCTAAAAAAAGCACCAGAAAATAGGACATATAAAACATAACCCTGTATTTATTTACAGGAGCAGGGAGACATTTAAAAACATTCATTTAAGATCCAAATCAACAATATTCACTTTAACTGTCAATGCACATTAACTAAGCAAGTCCGATAGGCTATACACATTCAATTAACTACAATATATAAAACAATCTTTAAATACACACAGCAAACTATAAAATAAAATCTTCAAAACAACCTAAAAAAACACACAGAGCAAACAATTAAATTCTTCAACACAATATTAAATCAATAGCAATAATTATCTCATTATTAGCTTGGTAGTTACAGCAACCACTAAGCAACTAAAAAGATTCCCCTATAATACAAAATCCCACCCCGCAATACAATGAAGTCGAATACAAGTTAAAACATACAAACTTCCCTTGGGCCGATAGTCAGGAGCCCTCCTCCACAGTGTTAATTACAGAGTCCTCCACACCCAGAGGCGTACCCCAGTCCTGTCCTCTGCGGCCTCTTTATGGCTCTGCCTCTTGCACTCCGGTATTCCAATCAGTCCACAAATAAAAGTCAAATCCATCACCGGTGATACAGCGGTCTCTATCCTTGGTTTTATACAGTTCATGAAAAGTGAGCCTCTCGCTCTAATTGCATGCAATTTAGTTCCAGTTGAGCTTCTCGCTCAGGTTCAGCTTATCACCGTTTGAGCATCGGTATTCAGTCACTGTCTCTCTCTCACAGAAGAGTCGGACTGCCTTAAATGCCGTCCTGACTCTCCTGCACATATCAAGCACAGGTGTTCACAATTTGCAGGCAATCAGAGAGAGAGGTGTGTTGTTGTGTTCATCACAATATTCTAGCAGAAGTTTGAGAGTGAACAGAGCAAATGTTCATGGCATCAGATCCTCAGCTCTGCTTCTCTTGAAAACTGATTCTCACTTAACTGAAAGAAGGCTTTGCACTCGAAACCCAGTGAAACAGAGAATATCACATGAAAAAGAAAAATGCCATTACATTTCTGATTGATAGTTAATCATTATCCAGTGTTATAGAGACATCACATGTATTATTTCTATAGGAATAGAATATTATTGATATCATGATGAGACGCATGTTTGCCACAGCAGGTGAAAAACAGAATAAATGAAATGGCAGCAAGCCAGCAAGGAACTATTAATATTGCTTAGGCCTTGGTAAAATGATGTATACATCTATGCTCTAAAGAAAAGCTACCGTAGATTTGAAAACGAGATTTAGGTTCAGATGTAGGGCTGTGCTGTGCGTTTTCGGATTTCAATTTGACTCTAGTCGATTTTAGATTATTGTAATTTCTTTAAATTTTCTTAGAAAAAATGTAAGCATTATTTATTTTAACAAAGTGCAGCACACTATCTCATAGTAAACAGGCCCAGTTACTGTCAGGTGTTTGACATTCATGACGCTATTTGGGACAGAGAATGTTCAATGCTGACACAACATTGCCTCCCCCAGAAATGTTCTGAAATGACGCCCCTGTTATCCAGTAATGAGTTGAGCTGTGTGTAAATCTGTTCCTTATCCAGTAATGAGTTGAGCTGTGTGTCAATCTGTTCCTTATCCAGTAATGAGTTGAGCTGTGTGTAAATCTGTTCCTTATCCAGTAATGAGTTGAGCTGTGTGTAAATCTGTTCCTTATCCAGTAATGAGTTGAGTTGTGTGTCAATCTGTTCCTTATCCAGTAATGAGTTGAGCTGTGTGTAAATCTGTTCCTTATCCAGTAATGAGTTGAGCTGTGTGTAAATCTGTTCCTTATCCAGTAATGAGTTGAGTTGTGTGTCAATCTGTTCCTTATCCAGTAATGAGTTGAGCTGTGTGTAAATCTGTTCCTTATCCAGTAATGAGTTGAGCTGTGTGTAAATCTGTTCCTTATCCAGTAATGAGTTGAGCTGTGTGTAAATCTGTTCCTTATCCAGTAATGAGTTGAGCTGTGTGTAAATCTGTTCCTTATCCAGTAATGAGTTGAGCTGTGTGTAAATCTGTTCCTTATCCAGTAATGAGTTGAGCTGTGTGTAAATCTGTTCCTTATCCAGTAATGAGTTGAGCTGTGTGTAAATCTGTTCCTTATCCAGTAATGAGTTGAGCTGTGTGTAAATCTGTTCCTTATCCAGTAATGAGTTGAGCTGTGTGTAAATCTGTTCCTTATCCAGTAATGAGTTGAGCTGTGTGTAAATCTGTTCCTTATCCAGTAATGAGTTGAGCTGTGTGTAAATCTGTTCCTTATCCAGTAATGAGTTGAGCTGTGTGTAAATCTGTTCCTTATCCAGTAATGAGTTGAGCTGTGTGTAAATCTGTTCCTTATCCAGTAATGAGCTGAGCTGTGCGTAAATCTGTTCCTTATCCAGTAATGAGTTGAGCTGTGTGTAAATCTGTTCCTTATCCAGTAATGAGTTGAGCTGTGTGTAAATCTGTTCCTTATCCAGTAATGAGTTGAGCTGTGTGTGAATCTGTTCCTTATCCAGTAATGAGTTGAGCTGTGTGTAAATCTGTTCCTTATCCAGTAATGAGTTGAGCTGTGTGTAAATCTGTTCCTTATCCAGTAATGAGTTGAGCTGTGTGTAAATCTGTTCCTTATCCAGTAATGAGCTGAGCTGTGTGTGAATCTGTTCCTTATCTAGTAATGAGTTGAGCTGTGTGTAAATCTGTTCCTTATCCAGTAATGAGTTGAGCTGTGTGTAAATCTGTTCCTTATCCAGTAATGAGTTGAGCTGTGTGTAAATCTGTTCCTTATCCAGTAATGAGTTGAGCTGTGTGTAAATCTGTTCCTTATCCAGTAATGAGTTGAGCTGTGTGTAAATCTGTTCCTTATCCAGTAATGAGCTGAGCTGTGTGTGAATCTGTTCCTTATCTAGTAATGAGTTGAGCTGTGTGTAAATCTGTTCCTTATCCAGTAATGAGTTGAGCTGTGTGTAAATCTGTTCCTTATCCAGTAATGAGTTGAGCTGTGTGTAAATCTGTTCCTTATCCAGTAATGAGTTGAGCTGTGTGTAAATCTGTTCCTTATCCAGTAATGAGTTGAGCTGTGTGTAAATCTGTTCCTTATCCAGTAATGAGTTGAGCTGTGTGTAAATCTGTTCCTTATCCAGTAATGAGTTGAAAGAACGCAGAAGCGTTGTTGGGATCTTATTGTTTTAAACACGGCACTTCATTTGAGTTCTGCATTTGAGTTCCACAGCAAAAGACCCAGTTATTGTGCATTTAACAATCTGCCCCAATACTGGAGGGGAGTGTAGATTGATACAGACAGTAGTACAGACAAGCAGTCAGGGTGAAGTTTCTGCACGTCTGTGCGTGTATGGAAAGCACCCTTATTTATTGTGATTGCTGGTTAATGTTTCTGCACCCTTATCTGTTTTATATTGTGCTATTGCTTATTTTGCAGGGCTGTCCTGGTAAAGTCAACTAAGCTGATTTACTCTCCTTGTTTGAGCTGGAGTTCCCAAGGTACAGTGCCTGTTTGTACGAGGTGAGGGTGCAGCAGCTGAGGAAAGAGGACTTTGCACTCTGTTTACTTTCTGAGCACTGGAATTGGACTTCGGATATCTTTCTATTTCCTTGTCGTTCCTTATCATCGGGAAGCAAACCAAGCAAAATAAACGCTATCGTTCCAAACGTTTCCACCGTGTGCTTTCATTGAAGTGTTTCTAACTGATCTGTTCTGCAACCCGGATCCCTTTAAACGTGAAAGTTTACATTGCTCAATAAAATGATTCATATAATCCAAGTGATACAATGAATACTTTGGACACCTGGAGAGTGTTTGTCAGCAACTCATCTGCAGCTTCAGAAAACAATCCTGTCAAATCATATGCTGGGGTTACACACTGTTTATGCATATAATCTTAACAATATGCAGTGCCTTGAAAAAGTCTTCACACCTTTGAACATTTTTCACACTCTGCTGCCTAAAAAATACAATATAAAATGCATTAAAGTAGAGGTTTGTTTCACTGATCTACACAACACCATCTACACTTTCAACATGAAAGAACAATTATAGAAATATTCAAAAACTAATTAAAAATAATAAAAAAACGCCTTGATTGCATAAGTCTTCACACCCCTTGAGTCAATACTTGGTGCAAGCCCCTTTTTCAGCAATAACAGCCATGAGTTGTTTTGGATAAGTGTCTACCAACTTAGCACAGCGGGATGGTGCAGTTTTTGCCCCTTCTTCTTGGCAGAATAGCTCAAGCTCTTTCAAGTTGGCTGGGGATCGTCTGTGGACTGCAGTCTTCAAGTCTTGCCACAGATTTTCTATAGGATTCAGGTCTGGGCTTTGACTAGGCCACTCGAGGACATTCACTTTCTTCTTGCTGAGCCACTCCATTGTTGCTTTTGCTTTGTGCTTAGGATCATTGTCCTGCTGAAAGGTGAATCTTCTCCCCAGTCCAAGGTCTCTGGCAGATTTGAACAGGTTTTCCTCCAGGATCTGCCTGTACTTTGCACCATCCATCTTTCCCTCGATCTTCACAAGCCTCCTTGTCCCCGCTGCTGCAAAGCATCCCCAAAACATAATGCTGCCACCACCATGCTTTACTGTAGGGATGGTGTTAGCAGGGTGATGTGCCATGTTTGGTTTACGCCACACATATCGCTTAGCATTGAGACCAAAAAGTTCCACTTTGGTCTCATCAGACCACAAAACCTTCTCCCACATGCGTGCAGTGTCCCCTAAGTGTTTCTTTGTAAAAGCTATGCGGCACATCATATGGCTTCCTTCTTGCCACCCTCCCATACAGTCCATGTTTGTGGAGTACTCTTGAAACTGGGGAAAATGTTGACTGTTCATCAATCTCAGCCAGAGACCTCTGTAGTTCTTTTAAAGTAATCTTAGGCCTCACAGTGACCTCCCTCAGCAGTTTCTTTTAGCCATGGATACTTACTTTGGAGGGACGGCCTGATCGAGGCAGTGTCTTGGTGGTGCCAAACTGTTTCCATTTTACAATGATGGACCTGACAGTGCCCCAAGGGATATTCAAAGACATTGAAAGTTTCTTAAAGCCTTCCCCCAATCTGTACCTTTCAATAACTTTATCCCAGAGTTCTTTTGGCAGCTCCTTGTTCGGCATGTTTTGCCATTTGCTTCAGATTCACTTCATACAACAGAAACAGCTTGATTCTTCATCCAGGAGTATTCAAATCAGTTGAACTACTGTGATTGGACACAGGTGGGCTCTATTTAACTTATTATGTGCCTTGTTAAGGCAGTTTGTTGTACCTGAGCTAATTTGGGTTTGCTATGATAAAGGGTGTGAAGACTTATGCAATCAAGACTTTTTGTTTTTTTATTTTTAATTACTTTTTGAATATTTCTATAATTGTTCTTTCATGTTGAAAGTGTAGATGATGTTGTGTAGATCAGTGAAACAACCTCCTACTTTAATGCATTTTCAATTGTATTTTTTAGGTAGCAGAATGTGAAAAATGTTCAAGGATGTGAAGACTTTTTCAAGGCACTGTAAATAAAATGCAACGACCTACTTAAAATACTGATAATTCTATGAAGTATGTTTGTGTTTTATAGATCTGTATATTCACATGCACAAATAATGCAACCCTTTTACATAACAAGAGGGAAAATGCATAACGCCATATTATCTACTGCAGTATATTATACAGCAGGACAGAGTTACTGTAGGTACCATGGCAGGAAATAACAGCTCATGTCATGTGAACACTTTGTGAAAAGTACATGCAATCTAATGGAACATTTGAGAGGTTCTAGTTATTACATTTGATATTGATTGAACTGTACTGTCACTAGTTGTTCCAGTCTGGCTGCATTACTATTTTACAGTGAGTGTGTTGTCTGATATGCAACTGCCTGAATTTATTTTTTTATTTTTTTTTTATTATCATTTTACTATTTTGAATTAACCAATATGTTTTGCTTGGATTCTTCATTTTATTAAAAAGAAAAAAAAAACATTTAGAAATGATTAATGAAAAATTTGTTTATTTAGTTTTTCAAGAAAATGTTTATATTTGAACCAAAAAATACTGTATATTTCTTTTATAATAAACATTTGTATAATTTACAAATGTCATCTTATATCTTAAATATATGTTGTATCCAGGAGATGTTTTGGGTTTTTCTTGGTGTAACAGACATAGCCATACATTAAAATCAAATCCTGCAAAAAAAACATGAAGGCTCTTCCACTATTCCACTAATCTGTAACCCGGCTCGCTTCTCCTCAGCAGCAGCTGGACCAGACAACGAGCAATGATCCATTTTCTTCCTTTCTCCCGCTCACAACTAAAACATGGGAATTGTAGTTAACAGATGACTTTCAATCAACAATCTCTGCTCTGATTTTGTATAAGGAATACAATTCCCATGGTGCATTGAGTAGTGATCACTTCTCGCGAGAGTGGGTAGCGTCTGTTATTTCATCGACGTGTTGCAAGCAGTGTTGACAAATTATAATTTTTATTGAGTGAAAGAAAAGGCTTTGGGCGGGTGCCTAATTTTTGGGTTAGTTTGGGGCATTTGTGCGGGTATTACAATTGGATATGTTTTGAATAGTTATAAAGTATTAAAGATGTTTTAAACAACATACTACACAGCCGTTAGTGTTTACATCACTGTTTCTAAACATTGTAATAATAACACGCATCAATATCTGTGGATGTGACGTGCACTGCATTATGGGTAGTGTATTACTCTGGGCTACAAACGGAGCTCTTTCTAAAAGGCACAGTCTGGTAACAAGGCGTTATTGAAATGAGAATGTGTTCTCAAGGGTTTCACTTGAGTAAAGAAAATGAATGATTGATTGATTCGTGTTTCAGCTGAATCTTTAGTAATTGCCAGGGATCCTAGTTTTCCACACTAAAAAAACAAAAACAAAACCAAATTCTCAGATAAAAAAAAAATTAAAAAAATTGCGTTATTGCGCATTTAAAATAAAAGGCTAGAATTCAGTGTCATAATTAACAACATAAAACACAAAAAAATACAATTATAAATAGTGTAATTAGGGTTACAATGGGGAACAACATTAGAGGTGATTGTGATGTCACAACTTACGTTGCTGATTGGGCGGGTTTTGAGGAAGAAGTGGGCGGGGTTTTGTAAAATTAGTTGGTAACCGTCACGCACTCAATAAAATTGCGGGTGCGTTCATAGAAGGCAGGATAGGACAATGATGTCACAAGTGGGCGGAGTTAGTAAACAGTGACGCATTTCTGGAGCCCGTAGAGCTCTTTCACAGCGCGCTCGCAATGCTTTTAAAGTATTCACTCTCGCCCTGGCAAAATGTTTCTTCACATAATCAAGCATTAATTCACATAAATAACAGGCACTTTATATTAACGATATTTTGTATTGTTATTAAAAAATACCGGTATATCCTGGCGCTGCAGCACAGCATCGCCGCAATGTATTCAGTACTGAGTGGGCTCCACAGCATCTCCGCAATGTATTCAGTACTGAGTGGGCTCCACAGCATCTCCGCAATGTATTCAGTACTGAGTGGGCTCCACAGCATCTCCGCAATGTATTCAGTACTGAGTGGGCTCCACAGCATCTCCGCAATGTATTCAGTACTGAGTGGGCTCCACAGCATCTCCGCAATGTATTCAGTACTGAGTGGGCTCCACAGCATCTCCGCAATGTATTCAGTACTGAGTGGGCTCCACAGCATCTCCGCAATGTATTCAGTACTGAGTGGGCTCCACAGCATCTCCGCAATGTATTCAGTACTGAGTGGGCTCCACAGCATCTCCGCAATGTATTCAGTACTGAGTGGGCTCCACAGCATCTCCGCAATGTATTCAGTACTGAGTGGGCTCCACAGCATCTCCGCAATGTATTCAGTACTGAGTGGGCTCCACAGCATCTCCGCAATGTATTCAGTACTGAGTGGGCTCCACAGCATCTCCGCAATGTATTCAGTACTGAGTGGGCTCCACAGCATCTCCGCAATGTATTCAGTACTGAGTGGGCTCCACAGCATCTCCGCAATGTATTCAGTACTGAGTGGGCTCCACAGCATCTCCGCAATGTATTCAGTACTGAGTGGGCTCCACAGCATCTCCGCAATGTATTCAGTACTGAGTGGGCTCCACAGCATCTCCGCAATGTATTCAGTACTGAGTGGGCTCCACAGCATCTCCGCAATGTATTCAGTACTGAGTGGGCTCCACAGCATCTCCGCAATGTATTCAGTACTGAGTGGGCTCCACAGCATCTCCGCAATGTATTCAGTACTGAGTGGGCTCCACAAATGGCGCCTGTAATTGAGCACAGAACTGCATCACGGGATTGACTGTCCTATCCTGCTTTATACAGTCCTAGGTGAGGACACAGAAAGTCTGACAGAGAGTTTATTGCAGTTTAACGAAGTTACGTAAAACACAGTCCCTCTGCAGCTCCCACTCAGCACAGGTAGAAATATTGTGTTCATGTGAGTCCGCATTACAGTGTAAATGAAACGGATGTGTCGCGGGACAGACCCGGACTAGGCTTTACATTCATAATACACGGGTTTTAAAAGTGACGTTTGGCACAGATTGGAATATAGAAACATTACATTTTACTGGAAATTACAAATCTGTGCTCCCCTCGTTAATGATCGCGTTGCTATAGGTTTTGTGAATGGAGGCTGTTCTGCTGTGAGTATATCGGGGTGCTCTGTGCTTGTATGAGTGAAACTCA
>NC_081241.1:50000-55000 GCF_902713425.1 Acipenser ruthenus | reverse complement strand
CCTGCTCACTGGTAATTCCATCTTAATTACATATGTGAGCAGGAGGATGATGGGAAATGTAGTTCTGAGAGGCCCATGCAGTTACATGGGAAGCTATCTATAAGTATAAAAAAGTGGTCAAAATGTAAAAAAAATAAAAATAATTAAAACAATACACACACCTCACGTAAACAGCTGTAGCAACACATGGGAACATGCAACACAATAAAATACAAAGGACCTTATGAACCCTTTAAACCCTCTTGCTGTTTGATTGTTTTGTTCATTATAATTCCTCGATCTTATCAAACTTCTTCAATTGGAACCAATCAAATGCAGCTCTGCATACAATTACAGTTCACTTAATGTTCCTACAGGGTATGTGTTGCCATTTTACCCACTCAGACCCCTTGCTTACTAAATATCTTCAATAGAATATCATCCACTCTTCAAATATCTGTCTAATATTTTAATGAGCAATCCATCCACAAGTGCAGTGATACTGCAATATACATTTACTACCAGCACAGGATGACTGGGAGGGATAGCTGTTCATTTTACCCCACAACTGGTTTCACATGCATTGTACATGTATTAAAAGATGGGATGATTATCTATTCAGGGATACCAAGATATTTAGGGAGAGAAAGGTCTGAGTGGAAAAACAGGCAACAAATGCCCCTCCCCCAGTCATTCTGCATGTATTCATCTGAACCAATACTTGATGGAGAGGAGTGTAGATTAATGGCTTCACAATTACTAATAAATAATAATAATTGCTGCCCTCAAGCTCCACCCCTCCCTGTTCTGTAGTGTTAGCTCTTCTCACAATGGAGTGACACATCTTTCAATCAAATGTTTCAGTGAAAACAGACTTACATTTTAAAAACTCAGCTCTGTTCCTTGGCTCTGGAGCCTGCAGACTGTAAACTGCAACTTCATTCACTGGGTAGAAAAACAGAGAGAGAAATAGAATTGAAACATGTGGATTAATACACAACACACACAAGACTCCAAACAGCAATCTGAAAAGAAACAAGGCTTATTCACGGCATTTCAGGATGTAAAAATCCCTCCTCTCTGCTCATTCTTCCCTGCTGTCTCACTCCTGCAATTTTCATATAGCCAACAATCTGCAAGAGGTCTTTATTAATGTCTTGCAAGTCCTGTCCCTCCTCAAGCCATGGTCTATTTGAGAATTCTCTACCAAATGAATCTATTTCACACCAACCTGTTGTGGTTATTTTGACTAATTCACCCTTGCAGAAGTCCTCAATATGGTCTTTAAGTTCAGATACAGCTTTCCTCACAGCCCCAAAAGAGATGTCTGTATTGACAGTAATGCTGGGTAAGTCTCCAGCTTCAGGAGGGGCACAGAGAGACTGGAAATTCTACAACAGGAAAGTGGAGAAAAGGAGTTTTCAGTGAAACAGAATGGGGTCCAAAACATTCCTGGGGAAAAGCAAGGATTCATTCAATTGGAGAGGTCTGTCTGAAACCGTCCCAGTTATGGACTTGAGATTTTATAACAAGCAGTGATGTTACCTGTAGAAAATGGATGTGATCCTCTGTCTCTGAAAGCTGTTTCAGCTCAGCGTTTCTCCTCCTTAGCTCAGCAATCTCCTGCTCCAGTTTCTTCATGCGTCCTTCAGCCTGATTCACTGCAGCCTTCTCGTTAGCTCCAATCAGCTCAATAACCTCAGTGTGGATCTTCTCAATGGATCGGATCAGCTCAGTAAAGATCTTCTCACTTTCCTTTATTTCTATGCATGCAGATCTCTGAGTGAAAGAACACAGTAGAGGAGACATGGTTAGAATTGATATCAAAAACACATCAGGCATAGACAGTAAACTTCTGTAGATGTGTTCCAGTCCATCTGTTAATAATAATAATAATAATAATAATAATAATAATAATAATAATAACCCCCTCTTGTCAAACCCACTTTCAGTGTCTCCACAGCCTGTTTCAGCTCTTCAATTTCTTTCAGTCTCTCATGGATTCTCTGTTGTATTTCTGTCTGTGTCTCTCCCAGCTGCTTCTGTGTAGAAACACAGTGACACAGTGACATTTCTGATGGGGCATTGAGTGATATCCTGTCACACCCAACACAGACCTGTTTAAGTATGCTATTGAAACTGACAGAATCAATTAGTTTATATTTATTTTCTATTTTCTTGTACCCCTTAATTCTTTACAATGTTTGCAATAATTCTCAGTTGTTCTTGAATATATTTTGCTCTTCAGTTCTAGTTGCATGCCATAGACATCTGTAGCACAGGCTAGATCAGACAACATGTATGTATAGTAGTAAGATACAACACCATCTAGTGCACAGCTGCCAGCAATACAAAAAGACACTTGATCCACAGTAGCTGTCCACTAGATGGCACTGTTTCATACTAGTAAC
Organism: Acipenser ruthenus; assembly: GCF_902713425.1. Classification (NCBI taxonomy): domain Eukaryota; kingdom Metazoa; phylum Chordata; class Actinopteri; order Acipenseriformes; family Acipenseridae; genus Acipenser; species Acipenser ruthenus. The sequence goes on along the minus strand of NC_081241.1, from coordinate 52,610 downwards.
TGTGAATGATGGCTGATCTAGCATGTGTTACATGTTTGTTTTGTGAAGCACCTAGGAAACTGGATATTTCGAGCTTCTGATTTCTGGTTTTATCTGATAAACACAGATAAAACAGCCCTGACACAAAACAATGAAATCAACCCAATAAACACCAGAAAAACACTGGACATGGTTACTCAATTCACATTAACTTCACCCCTTTCCATGTGAAAAAATACAATAAAATAACCTAAAACCTAAAAATAAATAAATAAATAACAACCTTTCCCAGCGCAGTCGGGCAATGAACCTCCTTCCTGACTTGAATCTATCATTGATTCATTCTGAATACTTTAAACTGAGTGGCAGCACATTCCTGCATTTCTATTGGAGGATTGCACACGCTGGTGAGATTTAAAACGAGATTACAATTAGAAACGGAGGGTTGTTCTTGCTCATGGGATTTAAAGCTATATTACAGTTCAATAGGGAGGATTCACACACTCTTGGAATTTAAAACAGAATTGAAAATTGTGAACAAATGTAAAAAAGACCTAAACACACAGAAACCCCGAGTTCATTTTAAAATATCAATAAATCATTTAATATAAATGATACAGACATCACAATAAGTGTGTTCCCCAGTATATTTCCATGTCGACAATATACGTTAATTGTCATTAAACTCGAATGTCCTGTAATATACATATGTGTGGATACAAGTGCCTGGGGTCTGCAAAAACAAACAAAAAACACGAAAAGAAGAAGGAGGAGATGGACATTGTTACCTTCCTTTGGCGACTTGTTTCTCTTACTGTATGACAGGGATTTACTTTGTTTTCTACATTTCACATGAGTGTTTTAAACTACGAATTAAAAGTGAAATGGTGCTTTTGTCTGATTTACTTTTGCTGCGCCAATACCCTGAAAACACGTAAACTATCCTTGCTGTAGAGAGAGTCACTGGCAGCTCTCGCTGTAACTTCACGTTCCTCTCAATTAATCTTCATCATTTTTTTGCTTTTATAAATTATGTGCTTGGCTTTGCTGGGAATGTCATTTTTAAACAGTTTTACCAATTAAACTATAATATCTTAAACAATGAAACTGATCTATGATTTTATAAAGTTGCAAGATACATATTAAAAACACTAGGAATATAAATCATGCTAATTTTACACTACAAATTCCAATGCATCACAAAACAGCTGAACAAATCCTTCTTACCCTGTGAGGCAGGGCTGAGGTCCTGCACGTGTAAATAGTGTGTTTTTATTTGATTGTAAATCATGTTTTTGCCAATCAAGTATGTGCTAGATATGGCAGGGCATATTCAAATCCAGGATTTTAATCCCCCCTCAAGTCTAGAGAGGAGGTGTCAGGGAGACTGTTCCTGGAGCGGGACCTCCTTTCTTGTTTGGTCAGCTTTTATTTTCTAGTTGTTTTCGAGCAGTGTTTTGTTTTGAATGTTTTGTGTTTTTTGTATCAAAGAAAACCTCCTGTGTCTCTCCTGTCAATCAGCGACAACCACACCCATAACAACGCCCCTGTTACACCCTGAAATACATTGTAGCACATCATAGTTTAGATAGAGCAATTAAAAAACTAGGGCTCTTTAAATAGCTCTTAATATACAATTAAAATCTGATCTGATGTGAAACTGTATAACCTAGTAAAAAGACATGTTAAATATCCCTGGGAATTCTTATCTTCTAGGATAGCTACAAGGAAATGATTCAAACCCTTACCTGTTTCACACTCCTTTCTTTCTCAGCTGAGACTGTATCATGACTCTTGTGTTCCTTGACAATACACAACACACAAATACACGTCTGATCGGTTCTGCAGAAGACCTCCAAAATCTTCTGGTGTTCAGCACAAAGTTTCTGCTCCAGATCTCCAATGGCATTGATCAGCTTGTGCCTCTTGAAAGCAGCCCCCTCATAGTGTGGCTTGACGTGTGTTTCACAGTAAGAGGCCAGGCACGTCAAACAGGATTTCACAGCTTTGAACTTTCTCCCAGTGCAGAAATCACACGGCACATCTCCAGGTCCAGCATAACTTTGAGCAGGAGGAGGATTGAGTCCTGTCTTCTTTAATTTCTCCACAACTTCAGCCAGCATGGTGTTTCTGCCCAGAACAGGCCTCGGGGTAAAGGTCTCTCTGCACTGGGGGCAGCTGTAGACACCTGTATGATCAGTCTGATCCCAGCAGTTCTTAATACACCCCATACAGTAACTGTGTCCACATGGAATAGCGACTGGGTCCTTCAATATCTCCAGACACACTGAACAGCTAAACTGGTCATGCGCTACCAGAATATTCGCTTCTGCCATTTCTGCTGCAGTGAGACAGAGAGACTGACGATTTCACAAGAAACGAAACTTCACTGCGCTGATTTCCTGGAGTTGTGTAAAGCTCTGAGAGGCGGGGTTTGGGACTGAGGCCAGGTTTAGACAAGCAGGGGGAGCAGAAACTGCCAAATCAGATATTCTATGAAACTGTTCCTAAATCCCCCAACAAATATTACAATGTTAAGATTAGGAATTAAACAACTGATATTAACAACTGTTTAATATCAGGGCTGAAGAGTCTGACTTTGTGTTTTAGCCCCAAATCTATAACATGTAA